>NC_058115.1:33725577-33743077 GCF_914725855.1 Thunnus albacares | reverse complement strand
CGCCAAGACACAGTTAGAGACCAGCTGCTGAAGAGTCAGATATATTTCTCAGGAGTTAGTGAGACCATGAAGAGATTATTGGATTTACATTCAAACACAACTCTAGTGGGATGATCATGATGCTAACATGTTAGCCACAACTCACCCAAATTATAATTAATGATAGTTATGTCAATTAACATACTACGTTATACAGGGTATTGGTAAATAATGGTTTAATGATGATTTTGAAAGTTTTTTATTTCTTTGTCATTTGTGTTATTTTCATGACTATATGATTTGTTTTATGTATCATCTAAAAACCCTGGAGTCCGGCCTCTTACGTTTTATATATCAGGTGACGAAAAATTCAGTATGGCGTCAGACAGACGGCAACAAGTGAGGAGCAGGAGAGACGTTTAACCGCCGTTCGTAAGCCTTTCTCCGTATCTCTGCGTCCTGCGTGTCCTCGTGCAGTTTGGAAAACGCATCTTGTTCTCTCCAACGGAAAATCACAGAGTATCTCCTATAAACTCACAATGTGTCAGATGTTGTGGACTTCTTCATTTCCTCATGAAATATTTAGGTTGTTTGATAATCATTTAATTGTTATAATTATTTTTCAAGCAAAAATGCCAAAAACATTCAAACATTCACTGGTTCCAGCTTCTTAAATGTGATGATTTTATATATATATATATATATTTGTCATTTATGTATATATATATGAACTGAATGTTTTTCAATACATGACTTTGGGCTGTTATACATATACATGTATATATATATATATATATATATATATATATATATATATATATATATATGTATGTGTGTATGTGTGTATATATATACATTATAATGAGCGTTTTTCACAATTTTTCTGACAATAATTAGTTGATGAATCAATCAGAGCTTTAACTAATGATTATGATTATGATCTTCCAGATGAATTGTTTGGTCTATAATGTAAAACAGTTTCCTGAAGCTGGAGGTGATGTCATCAGATATTCAGTTTATTATCACACAAGACAAAGAAAGAAGCAAATCCTCAGAATTTAAATGATAAAAACAGATAAAATCTGGTGTTTTTGCTTGAAAAATGACTTAAATGATTAATCAGTTATTAAAAAATATTTGCAGATTGTTGGATCATTTCAGCTGCTGCTCTTAAATCTTTTCATTGGTTCTTACAGAAGAGATTTTAAAGTGCTGGTTTATTAATCTCTCGGATCAAAACAGGTTCCTGATCTGCTTGAAGGTCTTTTAGATCTTCAGGAAGCAGACGGGGTGAAGAGGCTTTTAGCTCACGAGGCTTCACGTTACGCTTAAACTAGAAGAAACCTGAACGAACAAACATGAATCCATGTTTATGATTAGTTGTTGTTGTTGTTGTTCTTGTACATTTCTGTGCATGTGTGGCATCAGATCGGAATAAAACCTCAGCGTTGAGCATTTGGGGGAAAACTTATCACTGCACTGTAACTGTGCTTCTGTATTTATGTTGATTCAAAACAACTTTATTGTTGCACAAAAGTAATAATTCATCCTGCAGCAGGAGAGTCAACATCAATATCACATCAGACGTCACAAAAACAGTAAGTAAAAAAACATTTTACACTACATTAGATGCAACTTAGTGAACAAAAAAGAAAGGAATAAATTGTTAGAAATAACTTTACATAATTTAAAGAAGTAAAGTGCAGGTATATGTGTTAATTACCAGTTTAACTGAAGGCAGCAGCTGAACGTGATGATTCAGGTCATGAAGACAAGAGTCTGTCTGTCATCGGTTCAGCTGCGTCGTCACGGCGACGGACTAACGAGTTGTTGTTAACGGCCTGATGTTGCTCTGCCGAGTCCGACTGTCGGAGAGAGTTCGGCTTGTTTCTGACAGTCTGGGATTCAAACCAGGACACGATGCTGAATGTAAGAAGATTGTTTTTATACATCACGCTGTGTCTGTCTGTCCGGCTGAAGAGAAGCAAGAGAGAAGTTTTTGTGTTTTTTGAAGGGAAAGAAGGAAATGAATATAGAAATAAAAACATTTGATACAGAAACATGAATCCTGAAACGATGATGCTCCACTTTTTTTGTTTTTGATGCCACATCTTCCATGTGACGCCGAATCCTGCAGGAGTCAAACCACCAGACAACACGCTCTGTGTGTGTGTGTGTGTGTGTGTGTGTGTGTGTGTGTGTGTGACCTTGACTACTGCCTCCGCCTCTGGGGTTGGAAAGCCTGATTCCCCCCTCAAAACCTGCCTTTATACACACACACACGCACTCCTGCAGGCTGTTGTCATGGTGCGAGCCGTTACTGCTGCCCTGTGGGTGGTTTTCAGCTCCACAAGCAAGGCCTGTGTGTGTGTGTGTGTGTGTGTGTGTGTGTGTGTGTGTGTGTGTGTGTGTTGCACTAAATCCATCTACAAACAAGTAAAGTTGGTTTAATTTCTACTCAGACCTCCTCCTCCTGTCTGTGAAGCGTTGTGTTGCCTCGTCGCAGTGAAAGCTGCAGCGCTTCAGTCGTTCAGATCTTTATTGTTCCTCTGAGGTCAGCGTGAACAAAGACTCGTCGTTTTCTCTCTTAGTCTGACTCAGTCTGCATGAACATTAAATTAAAAAAAGCAGTTTTTGTGCAGAAACAACCTGTTTCCACAGCAGGAGTTTCAGTTCGTTTCTGCAAACACCTTCGTCTACATGAAGACGCCAAACTGTGTGATTCTCCTCCTACTGGGCACAGAAAACCAGCGAAGAAGAAACGTTGTACTGTTTCTGTTTGGTTTATTGCAGCAGATTCCAACAATCTGAGCAAAGAAAGGTGGTAGATAATGTTGTTGTTGTTGTTGTTGTTGTTGTTGTTGTTGTTGTGTTTCTTCTTCTTCCTCCTCCAATCAGACGCCGCGCTACTGCCACCATCTGCTCTGTCACGTGTTTCTACAAAGCTCCGTTTCCCTCGTTCACACTACAACACCGAGCAGACGTTTTCACATTTACACAGAAAAATGAACAAAACAGAAAGAAGAAGAAGATGTGTTTATGAAGGTAGCCGGCTTAGTCTGGACCTGGTTCTCACCCAAAAACTTTTCCAAAACGACCTCTGAGGCTGCATCCACACCGATATGTTTTCATTTTAAAATGTTATAACTTTTCTTATGTTATTGACCACACCACTGCAGCGTTTTCAAACCCCTAAAACGGAGACTTTTAGTCTGATGACTCTGGGATTGTAGACTTTTGGATACGATGACGCAGACACCCACGTTCGCTTCCTGATTGGCTCTCATCAGTCACAACGTGCCCTCCCCTGATTCGTCACGCCCCTATCACATGACCCTTTTCCGGAAGAGAACAAATTACATCAGCCTTACTTTTTGCTGTCACCGTTCTTCCTCCGCAGTGTTTTCTGCAACTAAGCAACCAACCGCGGAGTAGACAACCTGTTTTCCGTGGTCATGTGATGCGTTTTCAGGTGTGTTAGCGTGGATGGAGATTATTATATGAAACTGCTCGTAAGTTCAGAAATTAGTCGATACTTACAGAAAATGAACATCATGTGTTAAATCAATTGTATTTTTCATATTTAAAGCACTTTGTAAAACTGTTCTCTAAGGCGCCTTATAAATAAAACATAACAATATTAATTTGTAGAAAGACAGAATATTAAAAAAACATGTTCTGAGGTTTTACAAAACTTTCCAGTATTGACTTTCCTGTGTGTCGATCGATCAGGTCACAGTGACTCAGTAATTAGAGTTTATTCAGATTTAATGACTCATGAGCCTTCAGAGGAAACTTGTTAGATACAGTTTTGTTCCATATTAATAAAGTTTAATTGTTAGCATCGCTCATAAATGCTGCATCATTGTGTAATCCGACATAATGAGTTACAGTCAGATAATATTCAGTTTAACAGTAAAGTAATGAGATCATACATACTGTTGTTGTGGCAAACACACACACACACACACACACACACTCTGTCCTCAGGTTCTGTGTGTTTCCTGGAGAGTCCAAGACGTTGTGAAAGCAGCTGATGAATATTTGATGTGAGTGCTGGGAGGTCGGGTTGCACTCAGACACACACAACAGGCAGAGAAAACTCATCTGAAGGACTCGTTCACAGTTCAAGTCGTCTTCTGTTGTCGTTCTGCTGCGGAGTGAAACCTCCTGAACCGACCGAGCTGGAGATGAAACCACCGAACACAAAACACCTGATGTGTCTTATAATGATTTAATATTTATCTGACGCGTCACTGAGACACAGACTTTACATATTATGGATTTTATTTGATGCAGAACTGTACGTTTAGTTAGAATGAACAGACTGAATATAATTTGATTTGGTTTGGTTCGTCTACAACCAGCTGCAACGATTAGTCGATTATTCAATCAGTCGATAATAAATCAATCATTTTACTCATTTTTTAAGCAAATATGCCAAATATTTGCTGGTTCCAGTTTCTCAAATACAAAGATTTGCTGCTTTTTTCCATTTTATATCATTATAAACTGAATATATTTTGGTTTTTGGACTGTTTATCAGACAAAACAAGACATTTGAAAGCCTCATTTTTTTATTATCTGACATTTTATAGACTAAACTATAAATAAAGAAAATATTCATTAATTGCTGCCTTACTGACAACATCCTGATAATGTTATGATCAGACTTTTTTCAAGGAAAGAAGGATGAAGTCTCTGACTTATAGCTCCACTCAGATTTATTCAGGATTTGTCTGACCAGAGAAATACTGGAGACTCAGAGCTAAATGCTAACATCATCCGTTAACAGGCTGACGTCTCTAGAGCTGTAAAAACTGGACAAAATTGATCATAAAAGCGACGTTTTTAAGAAGCAGGTTATATAAAAGACACATTAACATATCGAACAGTCTCAGATCTTCATGCAGGACCTTTCTAGTCGCTTCTCTCTCAGAACTAAAGGACACAACAACAACCTTTTCATACCGTTCAGGTCAGATTTGACTCATTTTTTACATTTGACAGCAGTAAAAACACCCTGAACGTTCTTCTTTTAGCCTGACATTTTATGACTTTTCCCAAAGTTCAAACCAGCAGCTCAGCAGCTACAACAACATGCTGCTCGAACACTGATGCTTCAGTATTAATAACCTCATGATGTCATGTATCATAATACAAGCAGTGTTAGAGCAGCATGTTACTGTTGTAGCTGCTGCAACTACTTTATATACAGTTAGCTAGTTTAGTCCGGTGGTTCCCAACCTAGGGGTCGGGGCCCCTCCAAAGGGTCAGCAGATAAATCTGAGGGGTGGTGAGATGATTAATGGGAGAGGAAAGAAGAAAAAACAAAGTTCTGATACACAAATCTGTTTTCAGTTTTTGGACTTTGTTTTTGTGACACACTGGGTGATTTTACCTCCTTCGGCGTTAAACGGTTATTTGAATGAAACCATGTGAGAGGTTTAGAGTGGAAATCGCTGTTTTGGTGAAGCTGTTAACAACTCATAGACATCTGAGGTGTAACAAGGAGCCAAAACTACACTCTGTTATTTTGTAAGGCAACAAGCCAAAAAGGTTGGAACTACTGGTTTAATCTTTAACAGTGTGTTGTATTTAACATATATACAGTGTAGAGGACCCTGAACTACAGATTAGCTCTCAGTCAAACACACACACACACACACATATATTACACACACTCATTCTCTCTCTCTCGCTCTGTAGTAACAGTGCTGATGAGTGTTTGGTCTGAGGCAAAGTGCTGACATTGTGATATGTTGAGTAAGCTATGTGTGTGTGTGTGTGTGTGTGTGTGTGTGTGTATCAGGAGGACAACATGTGACCCACTGCCTTCAGCATGTGACTGTGTGTGTGTGTGTGTGATTTTATGTTTTTGGACATGACCTTTGACCTCGTGTTCTCGCTTTTCTTTTTGAGGACACTCAGTCTTTGTTTTCCTGCCAGTTGGAGCGCTGATGCTCACAGAGCTGATTAACACCAACAGAAACTAAACTAGTGTTTGTCATTTACTGTGACATTAGCTGCAGGGCTGCAAACTAACGATTATTTTTAATTAACGATTAATCGTTTTGTCTTTAAATGTTTTAATTTTAAACAGCTCAAGGTAACGTATTTAAATTGCTTGTTTTATTCTATTCCAAAAGTCCAAAACGTCACATATGACAGCATCCGTAGGGCTAAAATGAATAAATTAAAAACTAGTGACCGCCAGAGCATCGATGGAAACAGAAACACTGAAACATCTCAGAACAGTAGGGCTGTAGTCTGCTGGTCGATTAGTTGGTCGATATGCTCTCGGCCGACTAAATTCTCATTGGTCGAATAATCTCTGTGTTATTTTCATAAGGAGAAAAGTGCTACATCAACAGCTTTCCAGGATTAATCCATTATTTCCTGCGGCGGGAGGGACAGACTAACAAATAACCTGTGAAAACAACGGGGGTGTATTCAAAACACCCCCGCCAGGCTAGGAATAGGGCAGTGCTTAGTATGTTTGCGTAGCGAGCGGGAAAGAGCGGCGGGAAAGTGACGATGGATGAGCGGAGCAGAGGCAAAAGGTTAGCAGTAAGTTGTCAGTCTGGCAGTAAATGTACAGTGTGTCAGTTAATAAATGCTAAAAAGTCACGTCTGTTGTTTCTCCAAATGCTGGAAAAGTAAAGGGGTTAGCTCCAAAGTTAGCAACAATGGGTTAGCCTAGCCTGAAGAAGCTAAACAGACTAATCGATTAGTTAAAGATTATGTTCGATTTCAGTCGACCAAGACTTTCTTTGGTTGACTACAGCCCTGCAAAACAGACGACTGAATCTGAGCCGACTGACAAAACTCAAATCAGACTGAACACGACTCGACTGACGGCTGAACGGACGCGTTTCAGCTGCTTGTGGAAGGCGGTTTTCCATCAGCGTGTTATTACATCACACACTGTCTCCTCTCTGATAAATATGAAAACAAGACAAGAAAACGACGACGACGTTTGTAAGATGGGTAGAAAACCAAAACTCAACAATAAAACAAGGAAACAGAAACAAGATGAGAAGGTAAAACACAAACTGGCTGAATATTTAGAGATGAAAAGAGGAGGATGAAGAGGAGGAGGAGGAGGAGCAGGAGGTGACGGGAAGTCTCTGTACTGAATCAGATCAGCTTCCTCACACAGAGAGAACCATCTGTCCACCAGAACCAGAGTGTGTGTTCAGCCCTGCCCACTCATTTACCAGAGATGAGTAATGGGACGGTCCAAGCAAATGGACAACGAGTGTGTGTGTGTGTGTGTGTGTGTGTGTGTGTGTGTGTGTGTGTGTGAAATTCACTTTCATTAGATTACTTGTTTAAATCTCTCTCTTTGTCTCTCTGTGAGTTTCAGGTATCGCCGTTTCCTCTCAGGCGACCATCTGCCACACTACAGCGTACAGTGTGTGTGTGTGTGTGTGTGTGTGTGTGTGTGTATGTGTGTGTGTGTGTGTGTGTGTATATGTGTGTGTGTGTGTGTGTGTGTGTGTGTGTGTGTGTTGATTCTGCAGGATTGAATCTATCATCCAGACGATGTTGTCAGATGTTTTAATGCAGATTATTAATCATCATCAGTAGAAAAACTCTGTGGTTAAAACAGAAACGCGTCTCTGTGACTTCAGTCGACTTTGATTATTATTATCATCAATTTATGATCCAGTTTGGAGATGAAGGATATGTTTTCCAGTTGGATTTCAGTTTTTATGTTCTGCTGGTTGTCTCTGTTGTTCAGTTTGTTGTTGGGAACTTTTACTTTACATTCTGTGTTCAGACAGAAATTGAAGCTCATTTTTTGCCTCATTCGTGCGTATTTGACTGCTGGACAGTTTGTCTTCTTTCTTCCTGTTATTTCCATTCAGTCTCTCTTCTTCTTCCTCTCATCTCTGTGTGTTTGATGATTCATAAAGCTCACAACAGCAGGAAGAAGAGCTTCTTTGTTTGTCGCAGCGGGTTGAACAGAGATCCCCTCCAGACATGTTGAACAGCGTTTAAAATACTCTTTGAATGATACAATTATCAGTTAAAAATCCTTAAAACCATCATCTCCTCGTTATCCTCCGTGTAAAGATCCAGAAGCTGTGAATCTTAAATATCGTGCTGGACACCAGACGTCTCCTCCTTCACTGTAAAGTTCATCCTCCTGGTGTTTGTGCTCTGGAGGCTTCAAGTTTCCACATCACACTGGTGTCAGTTGCATACTGGACCATGATTGGCTCCTAACTAGTGTGATGTCATAAATCCTGCAGGTACTTTTAAAGTGAGCTTTGAGAAACTTTCCTCCTTCAGCAGATGAATGTCAAAACAAACTTCTTCTGCATAGAAAACAGCACAGCGATATCACTTTATGCAGATGACACACCGATATATCTTCCTACAGCTGCTCTGTTAAACTGTCTTAATGAAATCAGTTGTTGTGTGACAAAGTGAGTGAGAACACACCATTTGTCACTATTTTCACCATCAATGCCATATAGCTTATAAATGTAACCATGCTTGTTAATTGTTTGTTTAGCCGTATGTTCATGATCAATCTGTAACTTGCAGACACATACTATCCCGGGTTTGTTTGTGTTTTGCATTATGTTTGGTTACAGTTTACATACCAGCAACATTTCTGGTTAAAGTAAAACACAGACAAGTATTGTTAAGTTTAGTTATTGTTTATTGGTTAAGTTCTGCATTTCATAAGTTAATCATTTTCTTTGTTACTTACCGTACCCACCATGTGCTTCACAAACAAACAAAAGGAGGAGGCACCCAACTACTTCCTGTATTTATACACTGGTCATCAGTGATGTCACTGGGTTAGACCAAGTATAGGGGGCATTTATGTTATTTCATTAAATGTTTGGTTTAGTATTGATATGATTTGTACTTGTTTTGGCTGAGGCTGAGGTTTAATGTTGTGGATGTAGCATTGTTATATGCCAGGTGATATAAGGGAAAGGACACCCCTGCAATAAATATGGTTCTGCCTGACAGATTGGAGGACCTATTTAAGGGGAGAGATGTAGCTGTGTGCATGTGATCACGCCTTAGTTTGCTTTATCCTGAGTTAAGCTAGTTAACTTTGATTTTGTTTGTGTTAATTTCATTTTTTGAGACACCTTTTTGTTTGTTTTTTGGTACACTGGACTGAATAAATCAGTTTTTTACTCATTCAATAGTCAGGCTTCTTCACATGATGAAATGTGGACTCTTGCAGCCACATGGATGTGGCAGCCATGAATTGACCATAAAACTAAAAACTATTAGTGTTGGTGGATGACAGGTTGTTCTGTGTGCTGTGGAACAAATAATCTAAAATGTCTTTGTATGCTGTTGTGCAAAATGCTGTGTCCACAAACTTTTGGCCATATTAATATGACATCATGGAAAACAGACTAACAGGTCGAAGCTGTTGTTGATAAGATCCTCCTGCTAAACATGACACTGAAATCAACCAGGTGGTTCATGTCTGGCTGCATGATAATACCGACGCACACTGACCTAAGTGTGTGTGTGTGTGCGTGTGTGTGTGTGTGTGTGTGTGTG
The DNA here is from genome assembly GCF_914725855.1 of Thunnus albacares. NCBI lineage: Eukaryota > Metazoa > Chordata > Actinopteri > Scombriformes > Scombridae > Thunnus > Thunnus albacares. Next base: position 33,733,549 of record NC_058115.1, on the reverse strand, counting down.
TGTGTGTCTTTCTACTACTTTCATGGTCAAATTTCAGACTACAGACCAGTTAAATGGGGACGAAAGCTGTGTCCCCAACTGGGAAAAAGATGATTTTTGGGTCAGTGGTTAAGGTTATGGTTAGGGTAAGTCTCCAGGAAATTAATCTAAATCTATGTAATGTCCCTAAAAGTGACCAATGTGTGTGTGTGTGTGTGTGTGTGTATCAGTGTCAGTGTAGAGCTGCTCAGTCATGTGAGCTGAGCTGTACCGTTGTTGGCATCCGTCCATGAACACACACACACACACACACACACACAGCTGCAAGGACACATGTTGAACAGACTGAGTAACATTATACCCTCAGTGTGTGTGTGTGTGTGTGTGTGTGTGTGTGTGTGTGTGTGTGTGTGTGTGAACAGAGTCAAAATGGAGGCTGTTACCATGTTGATGATAACACCACTTACTGTACAACAGCAGCAGGTTGCACTCAGTAAACCTTCTATAAGAGCAGCTGATCTACTGGAGTTATTATGGTTTCATAATAACTGAATAAAAACGTTTCATTTTAATTGAATAAAAATGACTTTAAAGGCACAATTTTGATCACAATATTCTCCACTTTTCCTTCACTGATCAGGATTTCTCTTCTGCTGTCATTTTGTTGTGTTTGAATTGCTGGAAAATCTCTAACTTGCTAATTTGCTAGTTAGTCGTATCAGCTCCTGGAGTTCCTCTCTGTTTTCTCTCCACTGTTGTGTTTACTTCCCTCTGACATTTTCTTCACCGTTACACATCATCATCATCATCGTCTTTTTGTTTTTAGTTTTATTGATACTAATGAGGGAAAACTAACAAAAACAGACGACACAAAACACTTAATGTCAGAAAAGAAAAATGTTAGCAAATACAAACATCCAGAGACGGATGGCACATTAATAGAAATCATCATTTAGATTATCAATATCAATAGTAGTATTGATTTTCCACTTAATTGTACTTATATGTAGTATCATGGCCTCGTGTGTGAACATGTCTGTTGTGGAACAGTTTTTTGGACTTCTGCTTTGGCTTCATTTTTCAGCCCCGGAGGTCGCTGCTTGGTTTTGGACTCTCTGGCTCTCCGTCTGCTGTCAGGATTTTATTGGTTGAATCTGCAGGTCGGAGTTTATTTCTTTTATTTATTTAGTTATTTTTGACAGGGACAACGCACATTAATTAACATCACTGTAAACATGTCCCGGTGTTCTACTGAAACTCCTCATTTTCACCGAAGCTGAACTCGACAGAAACGTCTCCGCTGATTCAACCTTGGCGAGTGAATCTACTGATTACAGCGGTTTCATTGGAATAAACTGAACTTGTTGTGAAATTTTAAATCCTGCTGTTTACAGACGTTTACTGAGGCCAACAAACCCAGTCAGCATCTAAAAACCTCTCCGGTGTTTCGCTGTCTGTGTTTACTGTCAGTGTGGCAGAAGACGTCATTGTCGAGGCATATTTCTGAGCTTTTCCACTGACCCTGAATGCACCTTCAGTTCTCTTCATCAGCTCAGTCTCTCTCTCTCTCTCTCTCTCCTCTTCCCTCCCCCCCTCCTTGCGTTTGTTTCTATGGCAGCAGGGCCAAAGGGGCGGAGCAGCAGTTATTATTACTTAATGATGTCACCTCTGCAGGAGCTGCTGGTGCTGATGGGGATCATGAGAAATGTGTGTGTGAGTGTGGGACAAATGTCTTCTGCTCTGGCATGTGAGGGTCATATTATGAGCTGCATTTTCTCTATTTATAGACCACAGAGCTGAAACCTCGAAGGAAACGCAGCCTCACTAAACTGCCACTGGGTCAAACAACCTAAAACGCTCTCTTTGTATCTGTAGAATGAAGGAAAAGCTTCTTCTTTGTTGGTTTTTACAGATATGGTCACATCAAAAAAAAAACAAACATACGAAGCCTTTAAGGATGCAGCAACCCAACTTTTTCTCTCCCATTAACAATTCTCAACAATCTACTGTATGACAGCACTGATATTAAAAAGGCTAAAAAAAAACATGAAGATAAAAGACTAAATGACTGAAAATGTAAATTAAAGTAAAGGTCGACTGAAGAGATGATTAGACTCTGCTGTTGTCAGCCAGCTTCTCTTCAGGGATCAATAAATCTTCACTGATCTGGTCTCTTCAGGTCAGCTCTGTGTCCCAGTAAAATGTTTAAACTGGACGCTGCTGGACGTTTGATGATGACGGCTGATTATCTGTGACTTTGTTTATTTTGTCCAGTGAATCATCTGATGAGGAAGAAGATAAAATCAGCTCGCTGCCAGCAGTGTAATCATGATTAGCACACAGAGAGACATGTCGACTCATAGTCACCCACCCCCCCCCCCCCACCCCTCCCCACCCCGAAAACAATCTGGTGTAATTGAGTTTAATGTGAATGTAATGAGGGAGGTATGTTATGATTAGAGACATTATTGTCTGAATGACCGGACACAGAAATACATTATGAAAACTGCATCTTAATGTCACATCATGAGGATTTTATCTTTATAAACTTGTAATGAATATTTACATGTTCTTTGCTGCAAGGGAAGAGCTTCCCTCAGAGATGCATAAAGCTTCACAGTCATAACAAACATTTTACAGCTCCTATAATTATCTGTTAGGACAGAAATTCTCCGTAGCCCTTTTCAGACATGGAACACAAAACATTTTTGGCTTCATCTGTCTGTTAAAGTGATGTTTTCTTGTCATTCAGAGGTAATTCACAGCTTCATTTAGACAAAGAGCTTTTTGGCAGCCGTTGCAGGACAAAGAGCAGCGATGAGTTAAAAATGTTCTGATCAGGAGGAAGAAACTTGTTTTTCTTCTTCTTCTGTTTTTTCCATTAGTTACATTTAATATGAGATGGCTGGTGGCATAAAATAAGCCTCTGTTTTTTTGGCACACTTGAACAGCTATCCAGCGTGTTTCCTTTGCACTTTCACCGTCTTCCTTGTGTGGGCTTGAAAAAGACATGACGCTAACATCCACATACAGGTGTTTCCTGTTGGAGCTGGCTAGTTTAAAAAAAAAAAAAAAAAGAAAACGGTTGTCAAAAAGCTGCCAAAACAGCAGACACAGAAACAAGGATGTATCTCTGGAAAGGCCCTCAACTGGTTCCATACTGGTTTAATAGGGAGACAGTCTTTGTAAACAATGAGTGAGCTCGTTTCATGTGGTGTTCCACAGGGTTCAATACTCGGTCCGCTGCTTTTTTTTATTATATTAAAAATTAAAAGCTGACAAAAAGCCTGGCTGTCACCACAGACAAGGATTTAAAGCTTTGCAGCAATTTTCCACATGAGAAACATTGTAAAAGTCAGATTGATCTTTCTCTACATGATGCAAAATAATGGATTCACTTTCTCGTTAACAGATTTCAGCTCGTACAAAATGCAGCTGACCAGAGAGCACATCACACCTACATTAGCATCTTTACACTGGCGTCGCTTTTACAATCAGTTTTGAACACTACAGCACTAAATGTACCAACAGTTAAGACAAAGAAATACAGAGAGTCAGCTGCTTCTTATTATGAACAACTTGTACATAAATATTCACCAAGAAACATCTAAAGACCTTTTTATTCTTGTTTTTTAAGTCGACTGTACCTCTGACGCTTGTTTCCTTTAATCTTATTTGAACTTTTATTCCTATTATGTCCTGCTTTACTTTATTTGTTTGTAAATATTCATTAATTTATTTACTTTTTTTACATATTGGTGTTAAGCATTATTATTATCATTATTAGACATGAAAACTGAGCTCTAATTTGTTCTTTTGTCATCTATTTGGGGTCAAATCTTTGTGAGGTTGTGATGTCAAGTGGAAACACTTATTATTGACAATATGATGGAATAATAAGGCAAAACTGGAAAATGTGACAATGAGAGATGATGGTGAACGTCAGGAAACTCTTTTGCAAATCGGAAAAATTGATAGAAACGATTGGAGACACTCTGCGATGGCGAGAGCTTTAATCCATCTGGATGTGGTCCCAGTCTCTGCAGCGGTGGTGTGGTTACAGAATACTGAGGCCCCAGACGCCGTCCCTCCCTCCCTTCTCCTCCCTCCTCCCTCCTCCTCCTCTCGTCTGGGAGGTGGAGGTGAGCGGAGTCAGGTAGCAGCTTGTGAATGAGAGGGTTTGTGGAAAAAAGACTTGAGCCGTCTCTGACACAAAGAGGGCATTTAGAGAGCGAGGGGCCACATCTGGAGGGAAACCGAAATACCAACCAATTAACCGCAACACCTTATCCTGCCCGTGTGTTTCACTGCTTCACGCTGCATGTTTTAACTCTATATGTTGATCTTATTTACGTTCTACCTGTTTCAGTTTCAGGTTTTGTGTATATTTCAAACTCCCGTAGAGACGGATCTCTTTGTCTTTTCTGATCCGTTTTTTCTTGAATTGAAAAAAAACTTGAATTTTAAGACCTTTTATAATGTCACAGAAACTATTATACAGAGAATCAGCCCTTTCACTCTGTATCTAATGATTATTTTCACCATTAATGAATCTATTTAATGTTTTTAGATTGATTGTTTAGTCTATAAAATATGTCCCAGAGACCAAAATAACATCTTAAAATGTTGTTTTGTTCTAACAATCAATCAAAAACCCAAAAATATTCAGTTTACTGTGAGCAGAAAATCCTCTGGAACTGGAACTAGACAATGATTTGCTTTTTTCTTTGATAAATGACTTCAGTGATTACTTAAAAAAAGTCGTTCATTAATTTTAGGGCTACAACTAATATTTATTTTCTTTTTGTTGATTAATCCGCTGATTATATTCTCATTTAATCTTCAGTAAATGTTGAAAATTGGGCGTTATAACTTCCTACAGCCCACGTTGACATCAAAATAAAGATGTCAGATGTCTTTTTCTGTCCGACCAACCGTCCAAAATCCACAGATATCAAGTTTATTATCATTTATGAAGATGGAAAGTAGGAAGAAAAGAACCAAATTCTCACATTTTAGAAGATGGAACCAGCATATTTTGTATTTTTGCTTTAAAAAAAAAGAAAACTAAAACAATTATTCCATTAATGAATAAAAAAAATGCAGATTCATTTTCTTCATTTTATCCAAAAACTACAAGTACTGCTACAGATACGACCAGCCCCAACCAACTGATGCTGTGTGACATCATCAGTGACATCATCGATAGGATTTATACTGCAGCACAGAGAACAGCAACTGGAAACACGCTGAGGTGGAAAATTCAGCGGAATTCCCCTTTAATGCATCTGTGGGCGCTCTGCAGTGAAGTACCACAGACCCCCCCCTGGGAACAAGCTGATTGGCTGACACAGATAAGAATCTCTCGTTACCACGTCAACAGTCGAGTGCCCTGTCCGTCAAGCGTCTGTTCCCACGGTAACAAAAGCTCCCGTTTCCACCTCTACCGGACCCCCCCTCCTCCCTCCGATCCCCCCCAACCCACATACACACACACACACACACACACACAGAAAGAGTCGGGAAAGCTTCCAGTTCGTCTGATGGGAACTGTGTGAAAGTGCTTTTCTATGTGTGTGAGGACCAGTTGTAGCTTTGTTATGTTCTAACTTCTTTAAAGTTGTGACTGTGTTTAAACAATAGAGTTAATATTAGAAGTAGGTTAAAGTTAGAGCCTGAGGAATGTGTGTGTGTGTGTGTGTGTGTGTGTGTGTGTGTGTGTGTGTGTGTGTGTGTGTGTGCAGTTAGTACAAATGTTTTTTACTCTCAGGGCAGGAAGATTGAAAAAGTCCAGATTGATCCTATTAGACTGAAAAGCAGAAACACAGGTTGTGTTTCCATCTGAATGTGGAGCTCATTTAAGAAAATGTCTCTGGTGTTAAATCTGTTAAATCTGTTAAATCTGTTAAATCTGTTAAATCTGTTATATCTGTTATATCTGCAGACTTGATCTTTTAGTTTCTTCTTTATTGAACATCATGAACATTCAGACATTCAGCGTTTTCAGATTGAAATGTGCAAAACATAATTTTTACACAACACTGAAGGCCACCTAACTTCCACTCCGACACCTACCGATGTGTTTTTATTGCATTTTGTGCACATTAATGTCTCATTTTCTTCATTTTTCCATAATGCTGCTCTAACACTGATGCTTCACTATTAATAATCTAATGATGTCATATATAATAATATATCAGTCAGAGGGACCAAACCACTACTTTTACTGCAATACTTTAACTACATCAAGCTCATAATACTTATGTACTTTTACTGCAATACTTTAACTACATCAAGCTCATAATACTTATGTACTTTTACTGCAATACTTTAACTACATCAAGCTCATAATACTTATGTACTTTTACTGCAATACTTTAACTACATCAAGCTCATAATACTTATGTACTTTTACTGCAATACTTTAACTACATCAAGCTCATAATACTTATGTACTTTTACTGCAATACTTTAACTACATCAATACTTTAACTACATCAAGCTCATAATACTTATGTACTTTTACTGCAATACTTTAACTACATCAATACTTTAACTACATCAAGCTCATAATACTTATGTACTTTTACTGCAATACTTTAACTACATCAAGCTCATAATACTTATGTACTTTTACTGCAATACTTTAACTACATCAAGCTCATAATACTTATGTACTTTTACTGCAATACTTTAACTACATCAAGCTCATAATACTTATGTACTTTTACTGCAATACTTTAACTACATCAAGCTCATAATACTTATGTACTTTTACTGCAATACTTTAACTACATCAAGCTCATAATACTTATGTACTTTTACTGCAATACTTTAACTACATCAAGCTCATAATACTTATGTACTTTTACTGCAATACTTTAACTACATCAAGCTCATAATACTTATGTACTTTTACTGCAATACTTTAACTACATCAAGCTCATAATACTTATGTACTTTTACTGCAATACTTTAACTACATCAAGCTCATAATACTTATGTACTTTTACTGCAATACTTTAACTACATCAATACTTTAACTACATCAAGCTCATAATACTTATGTACTTTTACTGCAATACTTTAACTACATCAATACTTTAACTACATCAAGCTCATAATACTTATGTACTTTTACTGCAATACTTTAACTACATCAAGCTCATAATACTTATGTACTTTTACTGCAATACTTTAACTACATCAAGCTCATAATACTTATGTACTTTTACTGCAATACTTTAACTACATCAAGCTCATAATACTTATGTACTTTTACTGCAATACTTTAACTACATCAAGCTCATAATACTTATGTACTTTTACTGCAATACTTTAACTACATCAATACTTTAACTACATCAAGCTCATAATACTTATGTACTTTTACTGCAATACTTTAACTACATCAAGCTCATAATACTTATGTACTTTTACTGCAATACTTTAACTACATCAAGCTCATAATACTTATGTACTTTTACTGCAATACTTTAACTACATCAAGCTCATAATACTTATGTACTTTTACTGCAATACTTTAACTACATCAAGCTCATAATACTTATGTACTTTTACTGCAATACTTTAACTACATCAAGCTCATAATACTTATGTACTTTTACTGCAATACTTTAACTACATCAAGCTCATAATACTTATGTACTTTTACTGCAATACTTTAACTACATCAAGCTCATAATACTTATGTACTTTTACTGCAATACTTTAACTACATCAAGCTCATAATACTTATGTACTTTTACTGCAATACTTTAACTACATCAAGCTCATAATACTTATGTACTTTTACTGCAATACTTTAACTACATCAATACTTTAACTACATCAAGCTCATAATACTTATGTACTTTTACTGCAATACTTTAACTACATCAAGCTCATAATACTTATGTACTTTTACTGCAATACTTTAACTACATCAAGCTCATAATACTTATGTACTTTTACTGCAATACTTTAACTACAT
>NC_058115.1:33583077-33720577 GCF_914725855.1 Thunnus albacares | reverse complement strand
TGAGAGCCACAGAAAATACTGTTGCATTCACCAGTTTTCTTAGAATTTACTTTCTGACTTTTCTCTGATGGAACTTTTAGAGGAACAAACATCACAAACTCTTTGTGAATCTGTGGTTTGAGCCTGATGAACGTCACGAGCAGCTGAACGTTCCTGAGGTTTCATCATCAGCATCATCGACGTCCCTAAAACCTCCATATAAGGCGACTTGTTCAGTGTCGTTCACAAAAATGTTCCCGAAGACTGAAAATAAGAATCAGAAACCAGGAAACACATTTATCATATTAGAGGAGCTTGAAACGATTAGACAACATGAATCCATCAGAGCAGCTGAGACACAAATAAAGAGGAAACGCTTTATTCCTCACAAAGTCACAAGTAATGAACAGGAACTTATATATAATATATCATTATTGGTAATAGAGTCAAATTTAGTTATAAAGTAACTTTCAACAGATGCGTAATTATTTTATTTGTGTTTATCGTTGTTGTTTATCGTTTCCATGATCTCTCTCTCTCCCCTCGTTCACATAAATAATAAATAAACAAGAATAAAATACATCAATTAAAACAAACATTAGCATAAAAATCTGCAACTTTATGAGCTTTTTAAAAGCATCTCACAGACAGCAGCTGAGTGCACGACATCAATTATTTATGAAGCGTGTTAACGTTACTGTTCCTTCTGCAGAGTCGGCGTTTTATTTTCAGGTAACGAAGACGGGAAGCGTCACTGAGAGTTTTTATCAGCTCACATGTTCAAACAGTATCAACACACAAGCAAACATTAAAGATTAACTGTCTAATATAAGGACGTAATAATAAGGATGGAATATTGCAAATAACCCATTTAATGAATTCAGTTGAATTACACACACAAAAACAAATAATGAGGTCCCTTATAAACAGTAAAAACAGTCAAAAGTATTTAATATTTTACCAAAATCAACAGGCGGGACTTTGAGAGTCAATCACGTAAAACTTTTCCAAAAAATAAATCCAATATCATCGCTGCTGCAGGAAAAAAATCACTCCCTGTTCTTTTTTTTCTCTTATCTATATTATGGTTCAGCGTGATCCTCGGGGAGCAGCAGCACACAACGTAAACAGGAAGTACCCATGTTCAATCACTGACCCTATCATAGCTCCCTGCGGGATCGTGGGTAATGTAGTTGACCTCCGTCCTGCAGGTCTCCGTCTGGATGTGCGGAGCCTGCGGAGACGCCTCGGGGGCAGCAGGTGTTTCACTTTTATTTATTCAGTTTTACACTGAATATTTACAACAACAAGACGGTTGTCACCATCAGTACGCTGTCACAAGCTCGTTATGAAACAGAACAACAGGGGAAACAAGAAAAAGATGAGAGGAAGAAGGAAATATAATAATAAGAGTAGAGAGTCAGTAGCACGCTGTGGATTATCCGTCTCACATTATGTATGAAGAGAAGGAGCAGACTCTACCAGCAGGTTATATCCTCTAATCTTTGTTAGGTAGAAAGTTAAACCTTTTAACATAATCATATAAAAGGGAGCCACACTTTCAGGAAATGAGCCCTTCAGAGCGAGTCTATTCTTCGCCTCCAGTTTAAGGAAGTAAAGAATATGTGTAATCCAGTGAAAGTGAGAGGGAGGATTTTTTTTTTTTAGCCTTCCAGATAAGCAGTTATCAGTCGTCTTTGCCAGCAGGGTTATAAAGGTTATACTGTGTTAACTCAGACAGAGAGGAATAGAGCAAGACAGAGATACTGAACAGAGCTGTGAGAGGATTTAATGCAACTGTTTCTTTGATAATGTAAAAAAAAAAAATCTCTGTCAAGTAGTTACTCAAAGCTGGAAAAAGCCAGAACATGTGTATGAGATTTGCAGGAGGAATGCTGACAACCACTTACGTGCAGGAGAAACACTGTTTTTTATATTTTTAGATATGCTAGTATTAGTGCAGCGCATTGTATAAAAACAGGTCTTGCACATGTAAAAGAAGAGACTTGCAGATATGTGTAGAAATGTTTGGGCAGCAGGTGTTTCTAATGAGGAGTCGGGAGGTCACGTGTCACCATAACGACGAGCAGAAATTGCATAAACCAGCGTGGGAACAGAGCCGAGGAGGAAACGTTAATCTGTATGACCTCTGGACATGGAGGAGTGAGGAGCATCAGAGCGCTTACAGACAGGAAACGGCTGTACGCTCACAGTATGATATAGACAGGAGGATGTGGTGACTCCACCCGGCCTCATTAGGACTCATGTTTTCTTATTTTTCTCTTCTAGTTCTCTGTAAAAAAACAAAAACATGCACAGTCTCCCCTTCATCTCTCAGGTTAAAAACTTAAACAGTGGTGTTAAGTGTTAAATCATCTCTCAGTATACAAATATATTCTTTAAAGGGAGAAAATCTTTGTTTTTATGTCAGAATTCTTTTCTCTTCCTTTAGAACGTTGAAATATTTTAAGATGTAAATTCCTCTCATTATTATTCCTCCTGTGTTCTGTTTCACTCCAACAGTCGTCACATTAACAGAAGATAAAGATGCTCTGACTGCTGTGTCGCTGTGACTTGAACAAAGCGAACATTAATTTCAGGTCTGTGACGAGTCATAAACTTAATTCACCTGCATGAAAGTCAGACGTGTTCATCCGCCGCCCCCCGAGGACTCAGCCTGTCTGTCTGCAGCTGAACGCTTGTTAGATGCTCCAACTACCTCTTAATCCACCACAGGGGGTGTGTCCACAAACTTCTGGCCATATAGTGTTTTTGCATAGTAAAAATGACAAAAATAGACGGAATAATAACTGTGTTTGCATCACAGGACGACGTTATAGTGAAACTAGAGGTCAAAATCTCCACAGAGCAGCGTTAAGTAAAGATCACGTTGTGTCTGTGTTAATATTCTGACAGCATCACACCGTCCACGAGTGCACACGTAGAATATATATCTGTGTGTGTGTGTGTGTGTGTGTGTGTGTGTGTGTGTGTGTGTGTGTGTAATGAGTGTTACTAACAGATTTATGGTGGTTAAAGACATTTTTTCTTTTATGTTTAAACAGGAAATAACAAACAAATTGGATTAACAGCAATAGACCAGTGTGCGTGCGTGCGTGCGTGTGTGTGTGTGAGATAACCGCAATGAAAATCACTGATTGTATTTCAAAGCCAGGCTCTCTACAGAATTACATCATCATATATTTATGTTTTAACCTTTGACCCCTGATGTCAACGGTGTGTGTGCGTGTGTTGAGGTGTGTGTGTGTGTGTGTGTGTGTGTGTGTGTGTGTGTGTGTGTGTGCAGCAGTGAGGACGATAAGGACACACTTCATAGTCTGGAGGACACCTCACCTCATTTGTGTGTGTGTGAAGGCATCGACTGGACTCTCACCATTCATACACACACACACACTCGGTTGTCGTGGTTACCGGGTGGTGCAGCAGCAGGCTGACTGACAGACTGCATGCTAACAGGCTCACAGTCTGTCTCCGAATCTTCGTCCTCGACACGTTCTTTTTCAGATTTTCAGTCAAGTGTCAGGAATCCGCCGTCAGTCTGTGATCCTGAACGCACCGCTGCCGCCTCCTCTTCCTCTTCCTCTTCCTCTCTCTGCTGCTCAGCCTGCTGCTTTGTTTTTAGCACACATGCTAACATGAGAAGCTAGCAGCAGCAGTCACAGTAATAATAATAACTAATCATATTCACTACCACAAACAGACTGAATTTTAAAACATCAATTTGTTCTTAAAGATATTTAGTGAACATTTTACTACAGCTGCGATCATTAATTGATTAGTTGCCAACTATTAAATTAATCAACAGCTATTTTCATAACCGATTTAAAAAAAAAAAAAATTTAAAGAAAAAAAAGTCCAAATTCTCTGATTCCAGCTTCTTCAATGTGAATATTTTCTGGTTTCTTTAGTCTTTATGACAGTAAACTGAATATCTTTGGGTTTATGGATAAAATGAGACATTTGAGGACGTCGTCTTGGACTTTAGGAAACATCGATCCACATATTTCACCATTTTCTGACATTTTATGGAACAAACAACTAATCAGTTAATTGAGAAAATAACTGATAGTTGCAGTCTTGCATTTTACAGTATAAAAATAAACATTTCAGCACTCTAAAATGTTTCTAAATGAGCTGAAACATATCTCCAACATTACACTGCTGCTGACCTGAGATCAACAGATAATTTATCCATCAAACTCTTATCAGTAGAAAAAGATCTGAACCCTTTTTCTGCAATATTAAGTATTTTAAAGGGTAACTGCAGGTATTTTCCACCTCAGTGTGTTTCCAGGTGTTCTCTGTGAAAGCCTTTTGATGATGTCACTGATGATGTCACATGAGTCAGCTGGGGCTGAAAACTACAAGTTAGAAAAGTAATAACATCTGGATGTGTAGAGTTAGAGAGAAGTGAGGTCAACAGAGGATAGCAGCTCCAGGACGCAATATTTTTTTTTCCCAGGATGGCGAAGTCATGACCTGCCCCACTCTGCCTCTGATTGGCTAACCCTGATATTCTCACCCTAACTCTAACCAATCTCCTTCCTCATGCCTAAACCCAACCAACGAAGGCACCGAGTACTAACCAATCAGAGGCAGAGTAGGACGGGTCAGGACTTCGCCATCCTGGGAATAAAAATTTGGCCTCCAGGACACATTAGCAGCTACTAGCATAACACACCACAATCTGCAGGTGCATTGTGGGTAATGTAGGCGCCAGGTTTTTGATAAAGAAGAAGATCTGGATCTGCTGCAGCGTTCTACAGTTACAGGAAGATTAATGTTCATAAATATGACATTTTTAAGGTAAAATTAAAAATAATAATAAAAGTAAATGCAGATAAAAATTATGGATTTAGTAACAGCTCATCCCCATCCTGTAGAGACACTTTCTAGAGAATTCAGAAAATATTTTAAAAGGAAAATATATACATATATATTTATATAATAAAATAAATGAAAAAATATATTAGAAATAAAACTGTAGGAGCCAAAATATGTTGTTGTTTCTGTGTATATCGTCACCATCGTCACCATCATTACTATCATCACCATCGTCTGTTCATCACGTTATTTTCACAGTCAGATTGCATTTTTTGTATATTTTTGTGCAACAGCTGCTTGTCAGACTCTTTCACTTTTGTTTATTTTTTCAATAAAACATCAGTGAAACATCATCTGGACTTCAGGATGGTTTTGTACGGACGCGTCACATATAGGAGCCTACTGAGTCTTTTTTGAAAAGTAGTCGCTACAAAAATAAATATATATGCTTATATGTGTATAGACTGTAAGTATTTGGACAGTTACACATTTGCTCTGTGCTTCAACACATTAAATCTTAAATAAAACATTAGATCACACACATTAAAGTGCCAAATGTCAGTTTAATGTGTGTGGGAGAAACAGCCAGCAGCAAAGACATGACTGTTAATGATCACATCCTCTCGTAAACAGAAAGTAAAAGTATAAACTGGAGGTTAAACACAAATGATCTGCTGATGCATCTTATCGATCACAGTGATCTATCAGGAATGTGATCGGTACATTTTAACGCTGTAGTGTTTGTGTTTTCCTGTGAACTGAAGCTCAGAGACACGTACTGACAGACATCAGCATCACTCACTGACACAGATAAAGAATAAAATAACTGTGAGACTGAGTCAGAATGAAATCAGGAACTGAAGCCAGCGAGTTCATCTGGTCTGACAGGAGGGTAGGAACCAAAACGCTGCCAGATTTCTGTTCCTACCGTCTCTTTGTCTCTGTTCCTATTGGATGTGACAGCTGATATTGAGAGGAAGCGGCATGTGAAAATATCTGATCGCTGCCAAACTGACCAGCTCGCACTCACTGAATGTGTGTGTGTGTGTGTGTGTGTGTGTGTGTGTGTGTGTGTGTGTGTGTGTGTGACTGGGTGAGCTTATTTCACACACACACACACACACACACACACACACACACACACACACACACACACACACACAAAGACAGGCAAACAGCAGTATTGACTAAAGGCTCAAATAAACACAAATCCACTCCACATATCGACTGAAACAAGAGCTCAGATGTTGTGTATACAGCTCACACACACACACATACACACACACACACACACACACACACACACACACTTTGTAGGATGAAGTCATGGTGTTAGATGATAGTGTTTGGGTTTGACCTGAGGAGACAGTGTCTGTCTGTGTGTGAGTGTAGTATAGTAGGTATCATATAGCAGTATAACTGTCTACTATCAGCATCGATCGTTTACATCATTTCTCCTGAGAAAAAAGAGGCGGTGATTCTCTGGTTCATTGCATTTCTGATATTTCACCTTTTTTCTTCATTCTAATAATACAAATTATTCATTTAGATGTGATCATTGAAGCACAGCTGTGCCTCACAGCGCCGGTATCTTGACCTCCGTGACCTCTGTCCAACAACTCTTTGTCAACTCTCGTCTTTGTCGCCTTCTTGATGCCACGAGTCACAAAAAACGTCGATAACAGCGCTTTTCAGACGATCCTCCTGAAGACGTTCATGGTGTTGCACTAGTTTGTTCAGGAAAACACCGAAACTTCTGGACGCAGATTCCAAAAATCCAACATCAGAAGGGTGTTGAAGAAGAGGGAGGAAGAGGGAGGAAGAGGGAGGAAGAGGGAGGACACTCACACCTTCAGTCATGCAAACTACGGTCGAGCCAATAGAGATAGTTTATGCGCCGCTGCTTCCAGAAGTAATATTTCCTGTAAACAATGTCAGTGACTCACAGTTCAGATCAACATGAAACTCTGCTGGTTAGAAAAGATGAACAACTGTGTTAGAACATTTCTGGTTCTTTGATAAAAAAAAAAAAAAAGTTGAAGGTACAAGACTGTGGACGTAAAGATTTTTGGGGGTAGAAGTTAACTACGACTCCCATGGTGCATTTCAGCAAGAAACAGCCAATCACAGTGCTGGAAACTAAAGATTACGATGTTGACTTCTGGGTCACTTTGTTTTGTTTTGTTTACAACTTCAGCAACGAAGCGTTTTGAATTCTTTACGCTCTGATTCGCTCCCGTCGCTTCTTCTCCATAGCAACGGCAGCTGAGGCTCATGGGTATTGTAGTTCAAAACATGATTTGTCAGAAACGGAAGTGTAAATAACTGAAACTGGTGTCAGAATATAAACCTGTAGGATCGACACATTATCCAGAAGGTTTTGTGTTCAGTCACATCGATGAGATTGTTTAAATAATATATTTTAAATGTGAATATCTGGAGCCAGCAGCCGCTCCTGCTTCACAGCTCTTTATTAAGCTTTTTGTGACCTGCACTTTTCTCGTTTTATTCGTCTCTATATTTGTTGTCATTTTTCTGGCAGCTGTGTCCTTTCATGTGTGACACATACATCTAACCGTCCTCCGCCGACAGCAGCATCTGTTCCAGGTGTCCTGATTAAAGGTTTTACTGGACACCTGTCGATCGTATTTTAAAAACACTTGTGCAGAGTTTGTGACAGACACACCTGGCTGAGAGCAGATTCTCTCCATCGTGTCTTCTTCTATCTGTCTGTGAGGCAACAGAAACCCGCCTTTGTCTTTCATTCAGCCTTCTTGGCTAACGCTCTGAACAGCTTTCTGCTCCTTTGTGTCTCCTCTGCTCTTTAGCTTCTTGTGTTTTTTATTTTTTTTTTCTTTATTTCTGTGTGGTTTGTTTCTTCTGTTGTTCTGCAGTTGGTTTTCTGTCAGCCGTCCTGCTGTTTCATCCCTCTCTCTGTCTTTCAGTCCGTCTGGCTCGCATGCTAATGTTCCTACCAGTCCTCCTCTGCTCTCATCTGATCTGCGTGAATTAATGGAAGAAAAGAAGAATAGCACTTTGTTTTTCATCTTCAGCTTCAGTAGTTTCTGTTCACCTCCTGTTTTCCATCACTGTAGATGCTTTTTTTATTCAGCTCTTATCACACTGACAGAAAACTGTATGTCAGCAGTGATGATAAGACGCAGGATCTTGGCATCAGGTTGTTCACACAAGGTTAACCAAGGACACAGAGAAAGAGAGAGAGAGAGAAAGAGAGAGAGAGAGAGTCTCTTCTCACATTATAATTCAGCGTGAATAGAAGAGGAGGATTGTGGGAGTCGTGTTGAAATTCACAGCCGAGGCGTGAACATTCATTATTCCTGAAACTTTCCTTTTCAGAGTCTTCATTTAGTAAACAAGCGATAGATATCAGATGACGTCATATCTCGGGGTGTTGTTCAAGATCAAGATCAAGATCAAGATGTTCTTTATTCGTCCCTGCAGGGAGAATAGTTTCAGAGATGGAAATTAACCAAATACATTTACTGTACTTAAGTATTTCTATTTGATGCTAATTTATACTTCCACTCTGCTACATTTCAGAGGGAAATATTGTACTTTCTACTCTACTTCTTCTACTTTCCAGATGAAAATGGATAATATAACAAGCTTTTAAAATACAACACGATATGAAAGATGAAACCAGGTTTCTGAGCGACGTCGTCAGTGAGATGCAGAAAAGATCAACATGTGAAGTCGTTTTTGTGCCTTAAAAACCGCACAAATCACAAGGTTGCTTTATTTCTAAATGCTGAAAATACTGTTATTATCTCTACCTCACACACACACACACACAGACACACACACACACACACACACACGTGCAGGATGATGTCATTATTCTGTGGCCTTGACTTTTGCCAAGTGTGTTCACACTCTTCACATACCTGCCTGTGTGTGAGTGTGAGTGTGTGTGTGGAGGGATAATTGGCTTCCTTTGATACCACCAGATTGAAAAAAAATCACAAGTTGTCACCTGTTTATTCTCACACACACACACACACACACACACACACACACACACACACACTCACACTCCAGCTGTTTGTCTCTTTGTTCTCGAGTTCAACTGACAAAAAGAAAAGAAGGTTGGAAGCTGCTGAGGAGTCTTTGACAATCACCATCACATCCTCCTCCTCCTCCTCCTGCTGCTGCTGCACCAGCAGACACGTTACGGCCGTTTATTCCCAACATGACGAACTGACACACCGTAAAAACAAACCTTCACTTCTCCAAACTCACTCTGGATCATCCAGCTTTACTTTCACTGGTGGATTATAAAACCACAAGCAGCTACTTTATACTTTCTACTCCACTACATTTATTTGACAGCTTTAGTTACTTTTCAGATGAAGATTTGACACAATGGATAATATAACAAGCTTTTAAAATACAACACATTGTTAAAGATGAAACCAGTGGTTTCCAACCTTTTTGTCTTTTGACGTCTTACAAAAAGCAGTGTGTAGTCGGGGTCACATTTCACATGTCTATGAGTTGTTAACAGCTCCACCAAATAGTGATTTTTCCCTCTAAACTTCTCACATGCTTTCATTTCAATAAATGTTCAAATGATCCAATATTTCAGCAAAAATCAAAGATTAGAGAAAAAGTCCAAAAACTGAAAACAGATTTGTGTATCAGAACTTTGTTTTTTTTCTTCTTTCCTCATATAAATGTAATAAAAGGTGGAAACAAACAGACTGAATCAGTTTCAGTTTGATCTGCAGACTCCAAACGTCTGTTAGACTCGATGTCTGTCTGATCATCTCAGCTGCATCGAATGATTATTCTCATTATCAGTTAATCTGCTGATTATTTTCTTGATTAATTGATTAGTTGTTTGGGCCTTAAAATGTCTGAAAATGGTGAAAAATGTTGATCAGTGTTTCTCAAAGTCCAAGATGACGTTTTTAAATGTCTTGTTTTATCCAGAACTCAAAGATATTCACTTTACTGTCATAGAGACTAAAGAAACCAGAAAATATTCACATATTTTCTCAAAAAATGCCTCAAAATGATGAATCAATTATCATAATCGTTGGCCACTAATTGATTAATCGTTGCCACTCTTCACCGTCACAGCTTCGCTCTTTACTGTTATTAAAATCTTTGCTTGTTTCCTGTTTTTCTGATGTTTTTCTCTCATCTTTATATTTCTGTGGCTTTTTGTAACGTGCTGCATGAAGAAGCTTGTTGTTGTTGTTGTTGTTGTTGTTGTTGTTGTTGTTGTTGTTGTTGTTGTTGTCGTTGTTGAACGAGGTCTTGGCTGCTCGCTCAGTAGTTTTGTTGTTAATGAACTGATATAACAGTCCATCAGGGTTCAATGACACAGCAAACTGGATTTCCTTTCTTCCTCTTTCTCTAGAACTCATCAGTCTGACTCAGCAGGTAAAATCACAGCAACGTTTCCCCGTCAGCTGACCTTCCTGTCCTGTCGCTCGTCTCACTTCCTGTTTGACATTTTCTGTGTGTGAGAGAGTTTTTTGGGGTTTTCTGTTTTCAGCCTTCTTGTTTGACTTTCATGTGACACTCGATAACCAACTGAAGTAACTTCATGACATATTCCTTCAGCTCCTATAATAATACATGTTATAAAGTAGCTGCTGTAATAACTGATGATCTGGTTTAAGTGACAGAGAAACTGCAGGGAGCTGAACTTGGGGGGGGCTCGTTACAGACCTCGTTGCAGACCTCGTTAGGGACTTCGTTAGGGACTTCGTTAGGGACTTGGTTAGGGACTCGGTTAGACAGTGCCAGGCCGATCTGTCCATGAAGCTCAGCCATGTGAACAGGTTCCTCTTGTGTGTTTGTGTTGTTGCTGTTGGCTGCACAGAAAGAGGAATTAATTATAAAGTTTATCTGAGCTGAGTTATTCTAGTTAATGTGCTGTTCTGTTTTCAGAAAAACAACAGTATTGGTCTAAAAATTCAGCCGGCAAAAACAACCTGTAGTTACATTTACGCCGTCTAGCGGCCGTAGTGATGATGAACCGAGGAAACGACGTCAGTATAAGATGATATTTCTTTATCAGGAGGAGGCGGAGGAGGTTGGGTCGGTGGATGGAAAGATGTTTCCAACCACGAGTCGGGACATTTTTGTAAAAAACGCAACATCATGGTGTTAACTGTTGTTGTTGTAACTTTAAGGAAGTATAAATGAGAAGTAAGGAATTAACCAAACCGTGATCTTTACTGAACCACAACGCTGCCTCATCATAAAACATCTTTATTGTTTAACAGTGATGTGTGACGGTTTGGAAAGCAGCATATGACCGTCCTGTGTGTTGTTACTGCTACATGGTGTAAACGTAGCTGAATTTTAGTCCTATATTATGAGGATGTGTTGTCTGTTTCCCACAATGCATCTGTGTCCTGTTTCAGAGTTTATACTTTCAGTTTCATCCATAATTTAAAGTGGGTATAATCATTATTTCTATAACTTCACTGTATGAGCTGACAGTTGTGTGTCGATCGTGACTCGTAGTGATGAACCTACAGAGACTCTGCAGCTCCTCTCGGCTTTACGGAGCTTTATAGTGAGTTTCAGCTCGTTGTTTATCTGTCTGGCTGCAACTTTACTGTTCTGGTTCACTCTCAGCGTCTCATAGCGTCGTTTTCAGAGAAAAAGCTCTAAAAAGCCGCTGTACACTACCTGCTCAGTTAGCTGTAGACTAGCTGCTGAACATAGTGGAGCATTTAGCAGCTAAAGAGCCAGATATTTCCCTCAGGAGCTGGTAGAGAGTAAAAACAGAGCTAAAAGTGTCGTCTGGAGTGATAAAATCACAGAATCGTCACCATTTCTGGAGCTTTTTTTAGCCTCTTTTAGCTCGTAGTTTTGGTTTTTTTGGCACATTTCCCACCTTCAGTCTCAGCTGTTTTCTGATAAACCTGCTGCACATTTATAGCAACAAATCCTGATATCTGTGGCTTTTGCATGTTTAAAAATCATATTAAAAGCACATAATGAAGTATGAGTAATAAGTTTGGATATGTGATGAAATACTATTAAACAGACGCAGCAGAGAATGTAAATAACAGATCTCTCAGCAGCAGCAGCGGCTCCGTCGGTGCTGATGAGACTCTGAGGAGCTGCAGCATCGACTCCACTAACATCAGGTTTAAATGTGATTAAATTAATTAAATTAAATCACATGCAGTTATATGAAAAATTAAAAGATTAACTGAGATCCCACAGAGTAGCCAACAGCTAAAATGAAGAAATCACTTTAAACATGTGGATGTGATCAATAATAAGACGGTAAAACGTTTTATTGATCAGCGAGGAGCCTTGAACCTTCCTTCCTTCCTGTCAGCTGAAAAACCAGAAGAGCATTTACTGTGAGTCATGGTGAGAGGCAGAGAGGATGCTGGGTAATCTCATTACCATGGTGGTCTCCACCCTGTGATTGGTAGCTATTATATTATTAAACTGTAACACACACACACACATTATCACAGGATGACTCAACATGACCGCCCTCGCTCTCCCGTGTGTGTGATTGTACGTGTGTGTCTTTGTGTGGACAAGGGTTCTTTTTAAAAGACCTCCTCCAGTGAAAATCAAGCTTTTAACCTTGTTTTTAACGTGTTTTTCATGTGTTTACAACACATATCAGGAGTGAAATAAGCAGTCATGGCTCTAAAAAAACACAGATTCAGTCATAAGTCACAAATCTAAGCAGCCGATCCCGTTAATGGACGAAGTGCTCACTTATAGATCCCTACATGGCTCCACGGTACATTACGGACCTTCTCCACCGCTACACCACCAGCCGAGCTCTTAGATCCTCCACCCAGGGCTTCCTAAATGTACCTCGTACACATTTTAAGACTCGGGGTGATCATGCTTTCCAGTCGGCAGCCTTAAGCTTTGGAAACAGTCTTCCAACCATAGACTGTATCAAAATATGGACGTAGTCACCGTGACGTCACCCGTTGGTTTCTGAAGAGCGGTTTTGAAGCTCAAAGCGAGCCGCTCCAGCCGTCGCCATCTTGGCAGTGCGTGACTCTGCCTAACTCCCAGCCAATCAAAAATAGGCAAAGAGGCGGGGCCGAATGGCTGAAACAAGCCACCTAGTGGCTGGCGGACCTGTCACTCAAAGCAGCCATGTCCTTCATTATGCAGAACTTTACGGCTTAATAAAATTTAAACGGGTGAGTTATAAAAAAATTCCCCCCCCGTACAGTTGTCATGAAAGAGGAAATTAGCTACAGAGACCAAAACCGTTGTTTGTACCAGACTGTAAACATGTTTATTTCTGCTGTAAAGTTGGACATTTTAACATGGAGGTCTATGGGGATTGACTCGCTTTTGGAGCCTCAACTGGTCGTTCAAGGAACTGCAGCTTTTGGCTTCATTTTACAGCCCCAGAGGTTGCCGCTTGCTTCCAACTAGCTTAAGGACCTTGGAAAGTGTCGACTCTTTTAAAAAGCAGACAGACATGTGGATAGTTTGTGCTATTCTTTCTCTTAATTTGACTATTTTATCTGTTCTCTCCTTGTATATTTCTATCTGGTGTCTTTGTTTTATTTATTTTGATGCATTTGATTTCTTTGACTGTGAAGCAGTTTGTGACTGGCGTTTGTGAAAGGTGTTATATAAATAAACTTTACTTACTTACTTACGTTACATCTCATCAGCATTAACGCTTTAGCGAGCCAGATGAGAAGCTACGGTTCGTTATTTTTAAAACGATGGCAGAGACGTTTTGTTTTGTTTTTTGGCTGCACAGTTACAAAAGGAGAAATTGTGAGATGTTCTGGGTGAACAGAGCAGTGACTCTGGTCTCACTGGAGTCATGTTAGCTGTTGTATCTGAGGATCAATGACGCCATCAGGGACGCCGCTGTTTTGACCACCTTACACCCAACAATAGAGGCGACACAACGCCAGCAAAACTCTCATGATTTTATCACAGTGAAGTCGTTTGAAAGGTCATTTGGTGAAAGGCGGGAATTAGTCATCATTATATAATCTCAGTCTCTCCAACCTCACATCATACGTAGGTACAGAATCCATTTTCCACACACTCTTTTGTATTCACCTTTCCAAACACAACAACCAGTTTTTTTCATACTTACTGGCCAAAGATGAGGAGCTTGTTACCCTTGACGACGACTAGAAGAGGATCAAGTTTCCTCCCAAAAGCTTCAGAGAAACAATAAAAGATGCTTTTCAGTTTAACCAGAGAGAATGACTCACATCACTGACTGTAGACTTACATCAATGACAAAGCTGTAACTTTTCCCCCCAGAATAATAAAGTCTGAGGACAGTTTTTAGTTGGAAACCATCGTAGTGAGGACGTCTCAGCCTTCAAAGGGCTGTTTGAGGGTTCAGACTTGGTTTCAGGGTTCAGATCAGGGGCTAAATCAGAGATAAATTAAAGCTGCATCACATGATGATATCATCTTCGTTGTGTAACCGAATCCTTAAACCTGAACATGAAAAGCTGTGAAGTGTTTATTAGTGTTGAAAATGTTTGATTTTATAATTATTCTGCTGCAGTCTTGTTATCACAACTTCAGCTGGTTCAGTTTTGTGGTTCTTCTTCGTGTGTTTGGGATAGTTTTGTTCAAAACAAGCGTGTTTTGTGGTCTTTTACTTCCCTCGTGGGCAAAATGAACATATTTCTCCGTCCAGTCATCCTTAAATGTTTCTCACTGTTTCCTACTGAGCGTGTTTACAGTCGGGACGCATCATGTTAGTGAACGTCCTCACTACTACAGAAAGACCAACATGTGTGTGTGTGTTGTGACCTCATGACCCCACATGAGGGTTTTACTTTCACATTATTGATGTTGTTGTCTTGATTAATTATCACACACACACACGCGGTTGACATCAGGGGTCAAAAGGTTAAAACATGAATATATGAGGATGTAATCCTGTAGAGAGCCTGGCTCTGAAACACAATCAGTGTTTTCATGGTGTTGTTATCTCACACACACACACACACACACACACACACACACACACACACACACACTTCTGTGTCTGTTGTCTTGTTTGTATCGGTTGTAAATCCGATTTGTTTGCTTTTTCCTGTTTAAACATAAGAGAAAAACCTCTTAAACCACCAGAAATCTGTCTGTAACACTCTTAAAGTCCTGCAGTGTTCATTACACACACAATAATAACAATTATAATTATTATAATTATATTTATAATTATAATAATTATAATAACAACTGTATTTGTATGGCATATTTTATGAACAGATGCAGTCCAAAGTGTTTTACAGAACGACAAAAATAAAATTGGAAATAAACTAAAAGTCAAGTCAAACATTTGTTAACAATGTGATACCTGATATTAGAAACAATACCAATAAAGCCAACAGGAAAATATTTAATAAAGACCAAATTTTAACTTTAATGAGGTTGAATTCTTCTAAATTAAAAGCCAGAGTAAAAAAAAGCATTTTTTAATTTCTGCTCTAGTAAAATGTTGGACAGAACAGTCCAGTTAAAGTTTGTGAAAATAGTGAAAAATAATCGTTGTAATTTCCCAGAGCTTCTGGTGACGTCTTCAAATGTCTTGTTAGATATTCAGTTCATCATCATGTTGACAGAAAAACTTGAAATTGTATTTTTTTATTTCCTAAAAAGTGACTAAAATAATAATTAGATTATCAAAACAGTTGCTAATTAATTTTCTGTTCATCAACTAAGTGATTAATTGTTGCAGCTCTAGTCAGGAGGTCAATAAAATCATCAGGATTTAATTATCTGGTGATTATGAATATATAAAATGAATGTCATGTTTTGACAAGTGTGAAAGCGTCTTCAGACTGAACACAGAGTGAATTTTCACTTAGTTTTATTATCTCAGATTTAACTGCTGACTGTTGCGATGTGGGTTTATTCGTTTGTATGCAGATGATGCAGTTGTGTATCAGATATATAAAGATATGTATCACTCTTCAGTAGGGATGCACGATATTGGATTTTTTTGCCGATATCCGATATGCCGATATATTTCTAACTCATTGTGGCTGATTGTGGATACCCATATATGCACATATTTTTTTCCAGCTGGCTGCAAGCATAGATTGTACTAAATATGATCAAGAAAGACAATATATGAAGGAAGAACTCAGGAAGACTGGATTCAGGAGCTCAGCATTAAAACTTTAATGAACCTGCCAAGTAGGAGGAGCAGTAGAGTTTTCTTTGAGTTTATCAGACAGTGTAGGATTTAATCTCTGGCGTTAATACACCTAATACGCTGGTCGCCAACCGCCGTTATAAACCAAAAAGAACCACAAGAACGGTCCCGGTGTTTCCTCCGCAGGCTCCACTTCACTCAGCTGCCCGTCAGACCCGCTGCTTCTCCCCACTTTAACCCGAATAACAAATCTGGGGCTCGGTGCTCCGGTTGGATCCACGTGGAGACCCGCGCTAACGTTAGCTGGGAGGCTAGAGGAGCGTTAGCCGCAGCATGACCGGAGGGAAGCACAGCCAGCTAGCCTTCGCTAGCCTCCCAGCTAACGTGTGACGGGCAGATGAGTGAAGTGCAACCTGTGGAGGAAACACCGGGACCGTCAGGGTGACACAGACCATCAAGGGAAGCACAGTCAGGCGGCGGAGGAGATGGCGACATATCGGCCTCTTATAATCGTCAGAATTCGCCGATGCTGATATTTCATTTTAGAGCTTTTATCAGCTGATGCCGATAATATCGTGCATCCCTACTCTTCAGTCATCATTTTACTACATAGAAAACACATGACTTTGACCAGAAATCATTCACATATTGTACTAAAGGCAGAATTAGAAAAATATCTAGAATATGGCTGGACGACACTGATAACCGTGTAAAGAAACTGAAACTAGGATTTTATTTTAGTTTTAAGAAATGTTTTCTCTTTGCTGCGAGAAAAAAACTCTTGTTCAGTCAACATTTTTACTTCTATTAGATGATGGTGAAACTCTGTGTGAACTTGTCTCCCATGTTTATTTATTTATTCAGTTCCTTATATGTGGTCACTTGTATTCTTGTGTTTAAATGTGTGTGTGTGTGTGTGTGTGTGTTGGTTTTAAATGTGTGTGTGTGTGTGGGTTTTAAATGTGTGTGTGTGTGTGTGTGTGTGTGTGTGTGTGTGTGTGTGTGTGTTGGTTTTAAATGTGTGTGTGTGTGTGCACTGAGCTGCAGATGTAACAGACTGACTGCTGCAGGAAAGAGATTATTTTATCAGAGCAGATAAATAACAGTGCAGGAGCATCATTAAAAACTCATCAGCGAGTGTGTGTTAGTGTGTGTGTGTGTGTGTTAGTGTGTGTTAGTGTGTGTGTTAGTGTGTTCAGTTATCAGCCAAACAGATGTGACTATTGTGTTCCATTAATGAAGGTTTTAGAGGAATACTTACAGCGAAACGAGAGCGTTTCTGTGTGTTTTTAATTTTACTTTTCATCTATTAAAGTTCAGCTGACAGACAGACAGAAAGAGAGAAAAACTCGTTAATTGTTCTGTTTTTATAAGAACGACTTCTGGTCAGACTTCCAGGAACTTCAGCTGTGCTGATGTTCCTTCTTAAAGGACGAGTTCACAGTTTCTGTCTGTCTTAAAACAACAGTCAGGAAGCCAAAATGAAACATAAAGAGGTGATTTGACACATTTTTTAGTATCTGTGAGTTTAACTCTTATCATCTTCCTTGATGCTTCTGGCAAAGCGTCCAGAGTTTTCCACAGGAAATCCATCAGCGGAGGAGATGTTCAGGGACACATTTTTACTAAATGTTTAACATGAGATAGTTTCTTCTTGCTCATTTTGATAAATCATATCAATCACAACACTTGTGACCTTTTTGCAGCACTTTTAATCTGCAGTTAACAAGTGGAAATCATTTCTTGAAACTTCACACTGCCAATGTTTACATCATTAAATTCTCTCAACAATAAAAAAAATTATAATAATGGACTGAACAACTAAATGAAAACATCTGCAATTTTTTAAATAAAAAACAGGGAGGCTTCTTGCTGAAATATGATCCAGTAATAAACAGAAATAAACATGTGTAACATGAGCCTGTCGGAGAGGAAACGCCTGCTTCTCTCTGCAGGAAAAGGTAAATAAATAAACAGATCTGTGACTTTAGAGCAAATAAACAGTCACAACATTTAAACCTCATTATGAGACTTTTCTGGCTGCACTCAGTCACGATACTACTGTACAGTCGCCGCTGAACGGAGACGATGTGTGTGAGACTAACAGGGATTACAGCAGATTTACCTTCACACAGCTTTAACTCAGCCGGGGGGGGGGGGATGATGGACGGGGAGGATGCAGCAGATGTGGGATTTAGCGTTTTATTTTCATGTTTTACTCAGATTAAGTCTTTTTTTTTTCTCTACCTGTTGATGGTGACAAGCTGTTACAGTCCCATATATTCTCTGAGCGTCTCTGCCTTTACGTTAATCCCGTGATGCTTTAATCCGTCTGGTTTTATTCCCTCGTCGCCGCGCGGCGCTGCAGGAGGGAGTGAATGAGATGTAGTACAGTAACATGCACCGATTAAATGTCAAACAGCGTTTCAATACGACAAATAAAAACAGATTAATGAAACATCAGTGGGTCTGACACAGACGTATAAAAAACATTTTTTAACACCAAATTCTCTTGTAGCAGATTCTCACATGTGAATATTTACTAGTTTTCCAGTTTTCCATGAAAGTAAACTCAACATGTCATCTGAATATGTTCACTTTATGATATTTTACACACTGCATAGGATCCATCAATGGATTATTAAAGATTACTTATCTCTTATTTTACTGCATTTTTTTTACAGTTTTCATGCAACTGTTAAGCAACTTCTAGCGCTCACACGTGTTTTCTTCAGGAAATGATTTTTCATGTTATGTTTATACGGTGAACAATCGATCGCTTTTTAATGAAAACAGAGTTGGTTGCAGCCTTACAGAACTCCTATAATGGAATAATACGACCTTTCCCCCGATTTACTGTGTGCAGTTTACAACAGATGAGCTCAATAGTGCACTTTTTTGAGAAAACTAAAAAAAAACTTGTTTTCTTGCAGAATGCTATTTGTTAAGGATACCCAACACATAACACACTGTTTTTGGACGATATTATTATATTATGTGTTATAGATATTAATGCCTCTCAATGTGCAGATAGGAGCTTTTGCACTTGGTGCGAGTTGGAAGAGGTTCTACAAAACGATGCTCTACATTATGTTAATAATTAAAATGAAATTAAAAATAAAATTAAGTTTGTTTTCAGGTAAAAAGATGTAGTAAATGTAATAGTTACTACATTGTAGTAAACTCGGGTCAGAACTCCTTAAATTCAGTGTATTTGCTTCCTCGTCTGCTGGAGATGAATGTTCAGTGATTCGTGCTGTAGCCTCTCTACACATCCAGGGACTCTGTGTTGTGTTTTTGTTGTGTTACTTTTCTGTCACCATGAAGGGCGGGATTATCTTGATTATCTTGATTATCTTGATTATCTTGATTATCTTGATTATCCTGCAGACAGACTGAATATGAGCAAAACCTTCCTTGTTCTCGTCATCCAAAGTGAAATCCACCAATCAGAACATTCTGCAGAGAGGAGGTTTTGCACTTTGGCCGTCGTGTATTCTGCACATTTGTAATCTGTCTAATCTGGTGTCTGTTAATTGTATTTTCACTTTATTGTATCATCATGTGTTTGAGGCTGCAGAAATTCTTTTTAGTGTGTAAATGTGTTGATAGTTTGAAGAGTTTTGAGAACACGACACATTTTCTCTGCCGTTTGTGTCACTTCGTCCTAAAAGCTGCATCGGAGCAGTAAAAGAGGAAACCTGTAATGACCTCCTGGTCTTCTCGTCTATCTCGTCTGCAGGAGATGTGGTGGATATCTACCAGAGGGAGTTCCTGGCGTTGAGGGAGCGTCTCCACTCAGCTGAGCAGGAGAACCTGCGGCGCTCCAAAGAGCTGAACCTGGTCCTGGAGGAGATCAAGAGGGCCATCGCTGAGAAGCAGGCGCTGAGAGACATCAACCGCACCTGGAGCAGCCTCTCCGGTCTGTAAACTCACTTTAGTTTAGTTTCCTCACAGTCAGCCTTTGTTTCCAGGGACTGAATTTATCAAACATCGAAGTTATTTATGAAACGTCCTACGCTGACTTTCAGAGAGAGCTGCAAAGTAGAAATGATTTCTGTGTCCAAAACAAACATCTGGATCGTCCCACATGAGATTACAAGACACCACTATTTTACAAAACATGCATCTTCTGATAATACAGTAAACATCTGGGAAAAAAGAAAACAAAGACCAAAAAAAAACCACAATGTTAGAGATCTTTTATGTTATTATGAGAAGTGTAAGTGAGGAAAAAGACGTCAGCTGCTGAGCGAGTATCAGGATGTCGACTGCAGTTCACTGAACGGCCACCGGTGTCACTAATGAGAAAGAATTTCTGATTCTCACAAATAGATCCTTTAAACTTTAGGAAAATTTAAAATGCAGAAACCACTTTTTATAGGTTTTATGTTTTATTGGTAAAGAACTCACCAAGGTTATATATATACAAAAATATGATGCCAAAATTAATTACAACGCCTATTTACAAATAGACAGAAGACCCTTTACACTGGCAGCTCACCTGCACAGCTTAAGAAATAAATGTAGTGATTAATAGAAGTGAATTAAAATAGTTCTTCTCAGCCCCGAAAACCACATTGTTTTACAGTTAGTACAGCATCTTGCACATGCTGATCACCTGTTCTCACCTGTTCTCACCTGTTCTCACCTTTTCTCTCTCCGTCTGTGTGTTCAGAGGAGACCAGACTGAAGTTGTGGAATGTGAGCACCAGTAAGAACGTGCTGCAGCTTCCCTCCATCTTCCATCATCTTCCTCACCTGCTGAACCGAGAGGACAGCCTGCAGCCCGCCGTGCACTTGGGACAGGGACGCACCGGAGGTAAGAGATACAAAAACTTGGAGGGAGTCTGCTGGTTTAAACCACAACCAGCCCAGACACAGTGCAGTGTAACAGCTCACTGAGCCCCCCCCCCCCCCCCGAAACACCCAACATCCTCTGGAGAATAAAACAGATCCAACCGACCAGACAGAAACAAAGGTCACTGTGTGTGTGTGTGTGTGTGCGTCCGTTGTCAAGTTAAATTTATCTATTAAGCATTTTTTTCTGCTTAATAAACCATTCTCCTGACAAACTGGCTCTACATGGAGGGAATAAATACAGATAAAACCAGAGAGAACAAACACATCAGAAGAAATAAGAAGATATTAATGTGTCCGTGTGTGTGTGTGTGTGTGTGTGTGTATGTGTGTGTGTGTGTTTGTGCAGTCAAGTGTATTTATGGTGCACTTTGAGTAAAACAGGTTAGTCGGACGGAAAGATAAAAACCAAGAGAAGAAACACAACAAGAAATGTATTTGTATTTATCTATGTGTGTGTGTGTGTGTGTGTGTGTGTGTGTGTGTGTGTGTGTGTGTGTGTGTGTGTGTGTGTGTGTGTGTGTGTGTGCCAAATCTGATTTACATGTAAAGCTTCTGAAACAAAACAGGCTCAGCACAAAGTGTTTTTTTTTTTCTGGAGCATCAAGGAGAAAAACAAGTTAAAGCGAGACATAAAAGCTTGTAAATGTACAGATAGAAGGCCAGAGGGGGTGTGTGTGTGTGTGTGTGTGTGTGTGTGTGTGTGTGTGTGTGTGTGCATTTATATTCCTCGTCATGCACTCTGCTGTTAGCTGATTTTTCACACCTGCTCCTCTGACTCATCCTCACATCTCCTAGAAATGACGACTAAACTGTTTTAATCTCAGTCTGGACGATGTTCACAGTGATGAAGCTACATGTATATATATGTGTCTCTGCAGTGGGAGGGAGGAGGTCGGGGGTCAGAGGTCAGAGGTCGGGATGGATGCAGGACTCTGACAGCAGAGACCCAGGTTCTCATCCTGAGTCCTGTGTGTGTTCAGAGTCTGAAAACAACCACAAACACTTTCATACTGCTGCAGCTTCTACCAGCTGATGTTTTACTGCAACATCAGACATTTTGATGAAAAAAACAACAACAACCACGTGCGTCGTCTCACTCAGATGTTCAGAATCAACATTTTTGCAACTTAAATATGTTAATTAAGAACATTTTCTCATCATGTTGAGAGAAAACGTGATTCAGCAGCGTTATGTTTCATCCTAGAAACGTCATTTCTAGCAGACAGAGAGAAATCTGCTTCATTTGGACCGCTGTGACCTCTGACCTTTGACCTCCTCACTGTTGGCAGTGTTATATTTTGTAGATCAGTTTAGTTTCTCTGAAAGTAAACAAGCGTTCATCTGTCGTTTTCTGACTCTGAGCTTTCATCACGCTGTGTGTGATGTTAAAGGAGCACTTCACCTAAAATGTGTTATCTGTGTGTGTGTGTGTGTGTGTGTGCGTGTGTGTGTGCAGTCTCCATAGTGATGGGGGTTCCTAGTGTGAAGAGGGAGGTCCACTCCTACCTGACCGACACGCTCAGCTCTCTGATGTCAGAGCTCAGCGCCGCCGAGAAGGACGACTGTGTCATCGTTGTCCTCATCGCCGAGGTCAGTGTGTGCGTGTGTGTGTGTGCGTGTGTGTGCAGATAATTGGGCATCAGTTTGTGCATGTTGATGCGTGTGCTTCCTTGCGTGCTTTCTAAAGGTCACTGGTTTAGCTAATGAACCCCAACAAACACACACACACACACACACACACACACACACACACACACACGCAAACTGGAAATGTCACTGACTCTTAGTGTTTAGCGTCCATGCTAATGCTAACCTCAAATGGCTGCAGGGAGGTGAAACATTCTCTGTGAAATTATGTAAGTATGAAATGTATGCATGCTTTCATTTATATAATGTCAGCGTGTGTGTGTGTGTGTGTGTGTGTGTGTGTGTGTGTTTGCGTGTGTGTGTGTTTGCAGTAACAGTGATGATGGTCACACTCGTATTCTGGTG
The DNA here is from genome assembly GCF_914725855.1 of Thunnus albacares. Taxonomy (NCBI): domain Eukaryota; kingdom Metazoa; phylum Chordata; class Actinopteri; order Scombriformes; family Scombridae; genus Thunnus; species Thunnus albacares. The sequence goes on along the minus strand of NC_058115.1, from coordinate 33,697,770 downwards.
CTGATGCTGCAGCGGTCTGAGTCATTATTTATCAGCTCTGAGCTCATTGGTAGAAGATCTTTAGAAACAAATATATAGTTTTATTTTGAAAAGGCTCAGTAATTTCCTAAAACATGCTGGACGCTGTAGTTTTCGACAAACAAACAAACAAACAGGAGGAGATGTTGCATTAGTTGGGGACTAGTTTCAGCGGTGGATTAATGATTAATCCATATAGAACGATAGAACTCCACAGACCTAAACAATAAATATACATCAGAATTATCACCTTCCTGACAATATCAACTGATCATTTATAAGCTTCATAAAAGCAGAATTCATGGCTGAGCTGTTGGTTCATCACATCTGAACACACAGTCGTGAAACACATATTTTTAGATTCAGTGTGACTTCCTGTAGATATCATCATCTCTGATCTGCATATAAATCATAAACGCTCATTATAGCTGCAGAACCTGCACATGTTGAAGTTTTCTTCTGTATCACAGTGATCAGTGATAATTGTCTGAACATCATGTTACAGCAGACTTTTAATGGAACCAAATAAAGGCTTAAAAAAAAGGGGGCGCAATGTTATACTTGAACTGATGTGTCTCCCAAAGCATTATGGGAATTGTAGTTCCTAAACTGAGAGTGTGATTAACTGAAACACTGACACTCTCCTCTGTCCTTCATATACATTCAGTATATTTGTTCTGTGTTGAAAAGCAGCCAACAGTCAGACTAAACTCTCTGCTATTGTAGTTTGAAACGACGTCTGTGTTTTCCAGCAGAGCGGTGACATCACAGAGTTGATGTTCTTACTCAGGTAGCAAAACAGCAGCGGTGATCAGAGACCTGCTCATAAAATATGAAATAAAAAGTGTGTTGTGTTGGATTTATGTTACGTCATGTGTTCCTCTGCTCTGTCGCTGCAATATTCATGTTACACATATCTCCACTTTTGCTCCTCTTCTTCTTCTTCTTCTTCTTCTGCAAAACAAACCTGCAGAGACGTCGTGTGACGCCTTGTTTTTTTCTTTCCTGGAACTGAACCCTGAAACCCCTGAAAACCCTGAAAACCCTGTAAACCCTGAAAACCATGAAAACCCTGAAAACCCACCACGTCTCCAGTCAGCGTTTTCTCTTTAATTCAGTCTGAATCCACCAGCGAGGAAATTAAACTAAAGACAGGAAACTGCAAAAAACTGTGTCTGACAGATAAAAACAAAAGCCCTGAAGGAGGATTTTAAATATTATATCAGCCTGGAGAAAAAGAAAAAAATAAAGAGTAACAGTATGACAGATGGAGACACAAATGAAAACATAAACTCTGAGGAGCAGAACAGAGAGGAAAATATACGAGTAAAGGAAATTAAATCTGTAAAAACGACTTTATTTGATAGAAAAACCTCTTCAGACAGCAGTTTTCTCACTTTACAGAACACACTGAACTGTCAGAGTCTAGAAAAACTCCCAGAGATCAGTCCCGGATGTTAAAAAGTCCCGTTGCTGGTGGAAACCCAGAGCTCTTTATATTACACTACAGAAAACACACATTTAAGCTGCTGCAGCTGTAAACTAAACATCAACTGACATGTTACTGACACTCGGGGCGTTTTAAAAGCCTGTAGTTGGTTTTTTTTTTTGCTCTGAATGATTTTTTAATGGGACTCTGGTTGGTTTTTTCCTCCTCGGTGCGATTTGTTCGGGCAGATCTGAGCACAGAGGAAATGATCTCGGTCAGCTCATGAACAGATTCTGGAGCCGTTTGTTCGCGGCGGGAATCTGATCCGACTTCAGCCGGACTAAACAACGCAGGTGTTAACTGAACTGAGAACGTCTCATCAGCAACTGTCAACGCAGCGTTTATGTGTTTATTGTCATGTCATACCGGGACTTTTTCTGTTTTTTGGACTCTTTGTGTTTTTGTATCCTTCTGATGCTGTTTTCTGTTTTTAGTCGGACTCTTTCATTTGTGTTTCCTGGTTTTGGTTTTTCTCTGTTTTCCCTGTTTTATTTTGAAAGATTTACTTCCTGTGTTTGATTATTTCATGTGTGTCTCACCTGTGTTTCATTTGCAATCACTCCCTGTGTATTTACAGTCCAGTTTTCAGTTCGGTCTTTGTCGAGTCGTCCTGCTTTTATTCTCCTGCGTTCTGGTTTTGTTCCTGTGACTTTTTGCATTTTCATTAAAAAATATCTGCATCAGATTTTGCCTTCCTACCGTCTCTGCGTTTCAACCAGCTCCTTGACATTTATTTAAGAGTATGTGTTAATCATGTGTGAGAGATTTGACCTGATCTTTTATAAAATGAAAGCAGGTAAAACAGGAGAGTGAAGTCGTGTTCTAGTCGATGTGTTTTGTCAGTGAAGAGACAGAAACAGTGAATCTCCTCCTGGAATATGCAGTGAAAGAAAACTCTTCATCCTGTCCTTGATCACTTTTACAACAGGTGAGGTGCAGCTGCTGCTGCTGTGTGACGCCTGAGAGGATAAATAAACAGATCTGGTTCAGTACGGTGGCCCTGAGGTTTAAAACACAAAAAACCAAAACCATAGCAACATTTTAGAAACAAAACAAAAACATAAAAAACACAATGAAATGTTTTCTGTTTCGGTGTGTTTTGGACCTCAGGGCCACCGTACAAGGTGCTGCCGTTAATTTGTTAGTAAGAAGTCAGGAAACAGACCAGAACTCAGAGGCAACAACACATCTTTTTTTTTCTACATTTCTTGTTTTGGACCAAAAGATTCAAACTGCTCGAGCTCCGTCAGAAGTTCCTTCATCGCTGCGTCCAGTCCTGAAGCTGACGCCGGGTGCAGCTGGAGTTCAGCTGCTGCCAGTGGAAACCTGCTGGATGTGAGATGGACGTTTTGATTTCTGCCAGACTGGACAAACTCCTGCAGCTCTTCATTCAAACAGAAGAGCTGCTCTCAGGCTCCTGTGATGCTGGAAGTGTTGTCTCTGTTTGGGGGAAGAAAACCTTTTTAACAAAAACTCTGAATATTGGAGAATATTTCTGTCATGTTTCGTTTACTTTCTGGTGTAAAACAGTTTCCTCCTGCAGTTTCAGCATCTGCATCAGAAGCTCACAGAGAGAGAAGGTCTCTCAGCACATATTGACAGTGAGAAGCATTGTGAGCGAGCAGCTCTGAACTCCCATCTGCTCCTCATTAACACTCAACTCCGCGGTAAGCTCCACCCAGCTGGCACCTCCAGGACACCAAAACAAACCACGGGGCCGAGGCTCCGCTGTGCCGGTGGAAACATGCGTGACTTCGGGGCGACCTCGCTGCCTGGACGCCTTCAGAGCCACATGATTGGAATCCCAGAGGGGAGCCCGTTCGGGTTCCCGATTGGCCGAGCGGGAGGCTGAACTCTGATGATGTCATCGATTGCTCAAGTTGTTGTTGATGTTCGAGTGTGTGTGTGTGTGTGTGTGTGTGTGTGTGTGTGTGTGTGTGTGTGTGTGTGAGTGTGTGAGTGTGTTGTTTTGGTGCAGAGATGGATGATCTCAGCTGACCGTGTGTGTGTGTGTGTGTGTGTGTGTGTGTGTGTGTGTGTGTGTGTGTGTGTGTGTGTGTTATCATGGGTTAGTAGGTGATGGATGACAAACACTGAGGAGACATTTGAATCAAATTATGCATTTGATAACTTAAACAGAGAAAGTTCATCGACGGTCAAATTCAAAATTCAACACCGACCAAACCTCCCCGTTGCTTCACATCACAGTGATCAGATATTGTTTTCATTAACACAAGTTGATTTTTCTTTCTAAAAATACTTTTTTTTTAGCAGCTGGATAGATTAGAACGAAGCCCTGGAGGGACCGTGGAGAAAAGAATAACTAATTCCTGCTCTGGATTTAATAATTTGTGCCTCTGGATTTAATAATTTGTGCTCTCAATATTTAACAGAATTCCCCCTCATGCCGTCCTCTGGTCCTGCGTTACACCCTCACTGTGGGTCTCATGGATGTAATAAAGTTTTATTTTGAAAATATGTGGATATTAAGCACAGCACACTGTGTCTCTGAGATGCTTTAATTAAGCAACTGTTTGCTAACGAGTTCAACCTGAAAGCTGATTGTTTCTGATGAACGCAGGTTTAAATATCACAAACAACAAATATATTAAATAACTTCATGACCAACAACACATGAACAAATCAAACTCACCTCACAGCAGCTGACGTCTGAGTGTTTGTGTGTATTTATGTGTATCGCTTGTTAAAAATGTCTTCCTCTCTCTCTCTCTCTCTGTGTGTGTGTGTGTGTGTGTGTGTGTGTGTGTGTTCAGGCTGACCAGCAGTACGCCAGCAGTGTAGCAGACAACCTGAAGCGCCTGTAAGTCCACCTGCATGATGCCGTTACCGCGGCAACCAACACAAGGGATTCTGTGTGTGTGTGTGTGTGTGTTGTGTTTGATGTCGGCTCGTACACGGCGGTGTTTGATCATCACTACGTGTGTGAACAGCTGTGTGTGTGGTGTGTGTGTGTGTGTGTGTGTGTCATTGTTCACAGCTTGTAGTCAAAGTGCAGCATGTTAATGCATGATTAATTCATCACACACACACACACACACACACACACACACACACACACACACACACACACACACACACACACACTCAGCCTGCAGGATAAACTGTGTCGGCAGCAGCAGGAACCTTTTTGTAAAAACATTTTTCTGCTCAAAGATCAAGATGATTTTTCCTGCCTTCACCTTCACTTTCTCTCATTTCTTCTTCCTCCTTTCGCTCGTTATTTCCTTCACTCCGTCTTCCTTCTTTCTTTATTCCTCTACATCATCCTTTCCTTCTCTATCTCCTTCGTTTCCGTTGTTTCCTGCATCTTCCTCTCTCTCTCCGTGTACCTCCACCTTTCCTTCTCATCATCTTCATTTCCTTCACCCTCTCCTCTTCCTCTCTACTACCTCTCTCTCTCTTCTCATTCTTTCTTTACTCCTCTACATCTTTCCTCCATCCTCCTTTCCCTCCATATTTTGTTCTTTCCTTCCCTTCATCCCTCTTACTTTCTTCTGCTTCCTCTGTCCTTCTTTCATCCTCCTTTAATTCCTGTTCTTTCCTTCTCTTCTCTCCTTCCTCCCTTTCCTCACCTCCACCTGATCCTCTTTTCTGTCCTTCTCTACCACTTCCTGTCCCTCTTTTTATTCTTTCTCTCTATTTCTCTCTTTATAGTCTTGAATGACAAACATTCCTTCAGTGTTTTCATGTTCATGTTGTCTCTCAATATAACGACACAATGCTGTTAATTAACGTGAGAAAACACTGTGGACATATAAATGTAATATAATTGATGATTGATCAGTTGATCATGTGACTGTCAGGTTCATGTTGTGAGATGTGTTTCTCTCTTCTTCTTCTTCTCTCTCAGTTTCCCAGCAGAGATTCAGTCCGGTCTGTTGGAGGTCGTCTCTCCGTCCGTCCACTTCTACCCGGACTTCTCTCGTCTCCGAGAGTCCTTCGGAGACCCGAAGGAGAGAGTCAGGTGTGTTCAAGTGTGTGTGTGAAAGTGTGAAAGTTGATCCTCTCCAGAGAGAAGACGTCTCACTCTGTTGGAATTGTCTGAACTACAGAAACACTCTGATTGTACGGAGATGTTACAGAGTGGAGCTTCTTTCCCTCACAGAGGATCTTTGGTCGAGTTACAGACACACGAACCGACAACAGACGAGTTTCATTTTGTCATCGAGTGACTCACCGCATTAATTAGTGATGGCTGATACGAGCTGCTGCCCAACACGTTTATCATTTTAACCAAAGTGACGCTCGGTGCAGATGAAGATGAAGCTTCTCTGCTCTGATCAGAAGAATCACAGTTATTGATCTTTACCGTGATTTTGTTCAGCCTGGTCTCACCAAATAGTGTATGAACGGTAAATGGACTGTACTTGTATAGCGCCTTTCTAGTCTCCCGACCACTCAAATCACATTCACCCATTCACACACATTCATACGCTGAATGATACAGAGGCTACCATGCAAGGTCCCAACCTGCCCATCAGAGGAAACTAACCATTCACACACTGATGGTGCAGCCACCAGGAGCAATTTGGGATTAAATGTCTTGCCAAAGGACACATCGACATGCAGACTGGACGAGCCGGGAATCGAACCACCGATCTTCCGATTAGTGGACGACCCGCTCCTCTACCTCCTGAGTCACAGCCGCCCCGTATGAACAAGACTCCAGTTCCTTAAGTCATTTTTATTGATACGCTGTCCCGTGAGATCACATCGATTTGTTCTGTCTGAGACAAAAGTGGACAGTCGTGAGAGAAAACGTGGTGAAATCTTCGGTCGTCGCTACAGGACAGAGCTCCTCGGTCTCACCGAGAGACTCGACTGACGATTCAGAGACAAAACGTCAAGAAATGTTCAGGACGCTGCTGAGTTTCTGCTGTACAGAGTCAAAGTTAAACCGGAGCTTCAGCTTCTGTTCCAGAAGTAGGAAAACCTCATTAACACCTCGTTAACATGCGTAAATCATAATTCATTAAACTTACATTTAAACGATACAAAGCTGTATAGTCCAACTCTGGAGGCGTGACTTCCTGTTTGGTCGTCTCACAGTCAGAGAATATTGACAATAAACGCTTCAGTTGTCCAGAAAGACAGACGAAAGAAACACTGAGGGAGAGATCGTGTTGAGTTACAGAAGCTGGTGGAACAGAGGCTACACAGGAAGTGATGTCATGACTTTGGGTGTGTGTGCAACCAATCAGAATACGACATGAGATGACGCAGAATAGTTTAGGAGGAAAACACTTCTTCTCTTTACATCCATGAAGGCTCCTCCTGGTATTAACATGTGATGTGAGTCTGGATGATGACGTCTGATCCGTCCGGGTCTTCAGATTTACTCCTGGAACTGAAACACGTTCTTGTTTTCTCAGCTGTTCCTGCGCTCTGATCAGATCTCAACATGTAAATGAGTTGGGTGGAGCTGGCAGACTCCTCGACAAACATGTGGCGTCCCAGGTCAATAAAACGGCTGCCACCGACAGACGTCATTCGTCTCTAAACGTCTTGTTGTGAGAGAAGACTGCTGCGATCTGTTCCTGATGTCTGATACTCGTCTTCACCATCAGCTGATCTGACAAAACGTCACCAAACCGAGTTTATAAGTTTCACTTTATTGAGTTTCTGACTTTGTTGTGATTTAAAGTGACGACCTCTCTTCTTCTAACTTTAAATAACTGCAGTTTATCATAATAATTTATCAGTGTGTGTGTGTGTGTGTGTGTGTGTTAATGTGTGTGTGTGTGTGTGTTAATGTGTGTGTGTGTGTGTGTTAATGTGTGTGTGTGTGTGTGTGTGTAATTTATCAGCTCCAGTAATCAGAGAAAGTTGGGTAACGGTATGTGTCTCTTAGTGTGTGTGTGTTTGTGTGTGTGTGTGTGTGTGTTTCAGTGTGTGTGTGTGTTTCAGTGTCTGTGTGTGTGTGTGTGTGTGTGTGTGTGTGTGTGTGTGTGTGTAAAACAGCTCCCCAGGCGTCTGTCAGCCTGTCATGGCTAATTCATGAGGCTCTGAAGCACGCTGAGCAAGCTAACTAGACACATACACACACACACACACACACACACACACTGAAACACACACACTGAAACACACACACACTTTTAAATTGGTCCTCTTCTCGTCTCCTTGACGGAGCCGCCTTAAAAGGAAACACACACTTTTACGCACACACACACACACAAACACACACACTCTCTCTCTTTACCTTTAAGGGTCAATATGCAGATTGAAATGACATCATTTCAGTTAACTGTTGCTCCGCCCCTTTGGCCCCGTTCCCTTGGAAACACGGCGCAGGAGGGAGGAGAGGGAGGTGAATGAAGGAGGACGGGAGGGAATCAGAGGAAGGAAGGAGGGAAGGAACGGTGATGGATGAAGAAAGGAAGGAAAGAAGATGGAGGAGGAGGAGGAGGAGGAGAGAGGGATGAAGGGCGGACAGAAAGAAGGAAGGAAGCTGAAATGAGTTTATTGTATTTTATTAACCTCACGCGTCCCGTTCATCTTCTCACACTTCCATTTCCTGTTTCGTCTCTTAGCTTCCTGTCGCTGTCGCTGGTTATAATAAATACAAGTAAGAAGCTGCGATCTGATTGGTTCACAGCCTGCTACACATTTCTCACAGCTGGAAACAGCAGCAGCACTTCCTGAAACAAACAGCTGATCTGCAGCACGCGTAGGAATACAGAAGTTCTACAGTTTAGAAAATGTAAACGGCCGTCAATGAAAATATTCTAAATACAGCAGGAACTTCATCTGATATTGATTTTTTTATGTGGTTGAAACACGTTTTGCTGCAGCAGTTCATCGTTTAGCTTCCGCACCAGTACTCTGAACTGGGAGCATGTCAACCCAGATCTACTGACTATTGATAACTACCTCATACGACACCACTTCAAATAATCTGAACTATCCCTTTAACTGTGTTTCTAATGATAATTTTAAACAGGATCTTTTTATGAACCCCAACCAAGTGGTTCTTTTTGCCTAAACCCGACCAGACGCATCATAAAACATCATTATTACTGGTAGGTGTCACAGTCCCATTCCAGTTGGTTGATATGCACCTACTAGCAGGTGTAGCAACCTTATCTATGAGGCTGGTAACCATGGTAACGCCCAGTCAATCGAGTGATAACATCTGAAACAGATGAGAGATGAGACATGGATCAAACTATCAGAATTTGATCTGTTTGGTAACATTCAAGTGAACAAGGAGCCGACAGGAAGTCAGCCGGCGGAGGACTCGGCCCAAAACGCCAAAGCGTGAGGAAGCTCATGGAAACATGGCGGACATTTGGTTTCATGCACCACTGAGCAACTGTCATAGGAATGAACGGCGCCATCTTTGAACGCCGTATTCCAGTTCTGCTTCATACAGTATGTTTACATTCTCGCTGACCAATGAGAGGAGAGAAGCAGTTTACACACACTGGCACATGATGAATGAAGAAGAATCAGTTCGTTTATTCTTCTTTTTTATCCCAAATCCTCAGAATCCTCCACTGCTCTCTTCTTCTTCTTCTTCTTCTTCTTCTTCTTCTTCTTCTTCTTCTTCTTCTTCTTCTTCTTCTTCTTCTTCTTCTTTCTTCTTCTGTGAGATCTGACAGTACTGTTCAGTCTTTCCTTCATTCATTATGAAGCACAGAGTCCCGTCACTCCGTCTTCACACATCTATAAAACCTTCGTCTCCCCGCCGACAGTCTGCAGAAGAAGAAGAAGAGCAGGAAGCTGAAAGAGAAACTACAGAAGCTGCAGGAAGATTCTGCTCCACTGCAGATCTTTGAAAAGGGAAAAATGTGAAGTTTTATGCTGGTTTTCTGTTTCTTCAGAGGATGAAAATAACTCAGCAGTAACCAGACAGACAGAGAGGAAGAGGAGGAGGAGGAAGAGGTTTGACAGGAAGTCCTGAGAAGTGAAATGATTCAAACAGTTGTTGGTTCATTTTATCACAGAGGACAAAAATCTTCATTAAATTCAGCTGAAGAGTCTTTTTAAACTCGTCTGTAGAGCAAACAAAAAGTTGATTAAACGTTGATTATGATGGATTATCGCTCTGCAGGAAGTTTAAATTAGTTTCTCATACAAATGAACTGAAACTAATGTCTGTCTGGAAGGAAGGAAACTCATCTAAAAACTGATTCTGCACCTGCAGAAAAGTCGAGTGTTGAATATGTGATTTTTGTAGTAATTCAGCTGAAATATGCAAAAAGTTGAACTCTGATGTTCCATCAAAGATTCAGTGAGCGGACAACGGACGGATGTCGCTCTTTAATAGAGTGTTTGTATGCCAGCTCCAGCGTCCGTCCATTAAAAGTTTCCCCACTGGACTCCGTCACGCTGCTGCTGCTGCTGCTGCTGCAGGTCTCAGAGGGAGACGGAGGACAGTAAAACCAGTCTCTGACTCGTGACCTCGCATATTAACGGCTACTTGTTCAGTTCACTCATAAAGACTCAAAACCGCTGCTGGAGCTCCAGACGTCAGCAGGTCGAAGGTTTTAATTCACAACACTTTAATGATCGTCTGCACCGCCGGCTCCTTTTTATCCAGTTTGTATTGAACAGTTTAATGTCTCAATGTACTCACACATTGAACAAATAATAAATTGGAGGTTAAAAAAAAAAAAAAGACATAATGTAATTTTTTGGTTTAACAAAATTAAATCCAAATTTTAACACATTTTGCAGATTAACAGGCAAACTCACTTTATTCTTTCTACAGTGCAGAAAACTCTCTGCTGCAGAAGTTCAATGTTTTGCACCATCAGGTTCCAGTTCATCCAAAACCAGCTTGATGACTGGTTCCATGGTGGTTCTGACAGGTTGGAGGTTTGTTCTGGATCGTTATCTCACTGCTGGATGAACCAGAGCTGCTGCTGCTGCGTGGCTCTGCAGGATGCATCTAAAACAGCTGCAGATCATCACGTTTCCTTTTTACACAGACGGAGGGTTTAATCAGCTAAAGTTGGGACACCTGTAGGAAGTGTTTGCATCAACTTTCAAGGCTTTGTTACTTTAATCGCTGCAGAAAAGCTTATCAATATGATATTTTTTAACTCTGACAGTTCACTGCTTACATTTGTCTTCAATTTCAATAAAACTGGACTGTTCTAAAACTTTAGACGGGTTGTGTACATACAGTACTGTGTGAAAACTTTGGATTATAAATAAATGTCCAGTCAGTTAAATATCAGAAGTGTGTGTAACCGGTTGAGTCTGGCGTTGCGTCGTAAGGAAGAGGCTCAGACGAGGGTTTCATTTCGAGGCCGCCATTTATTCCGACAACTGACAGAAGTAAATGAAAAGAAGATATCCTCCGGTCAATGGTGAACTAGCTAACTCAGGCTCCTACACAAATGAAATAACAGAATTGTGTCACTGTACTGTGCAATAAGTCGCTTACCTCTCCCATGAAGGATGACAAGAACAGTGGAGAGATAAAGGCGGGGTACGTAGGAGCCTTAAATGTTCCACCTGTTGACTCTGGAGGATTAGCACGTCAGGATTTAACTATTTACAGATGTTGTGTAATTATAATACATATGCTGCACAGTTGACCCTGTTACATGTGAACGAATGTGTAGATAAACTGCTGCGGTTCATTATCGGCTCCTGTTTAAGTCTGACTCCTTCAGAACTAGATCAGAACCCTCAGACGACTCTGTGGACGTGAGATTTTGTAACGTTGTTGGTTTGAACATGAGTCTCTTGACTCGGACATAATCTGAGTGACTAATGAGTGTTTTCCAGTGAACGCGCTGCTCCACCAGTCATTTAAAAAAGATGTGAGGAATCACACTGTGGTCACCCTCCTGCTGCTTTTATATATTCAGCTGCCAGATAAAACTCTCTTTCTATATTTTAAAACAACTGGTTCGTTGTTGTATTTCAGTTTCTGTCTGTCGTGTTAAATCCCCTTGTCCGTCGGTCGCCGGGGGAGAGACGGCGAGCGACGACGATGCTGCGTCTGTGTTAACTTTACTGTTTTTCTATAAAAAGCTCTTTTCCTCAGAATTGTTTTTAGACCTAAGCGGGCGTATAAAAAGGCTATTGACTCCCTGTAGTAAAAAAACACTTTAAACTGTGGATAAACTGCTGTGTGAGGGGATGAGGAGGGTGTGTGTGGGTGTGTGTGTGGGTGTGTGTGTGGGGGGGGGGGGGATTATTTATGGCACAATAAAGCATAAGAGACCAGAGAGGGGGGAGGGGGGGTGCAGGGGGTTTCTTGTCTGCAGGGCTGAAGGAGTCAGACATCATGTGTTCATCACATGCTGCATAAACCTCCACAAAGAGCAGCGCTCTGATACTACTGAGCCTGTTTGAAGGGTCAAAGGTCAAGCTGGGGGGGGGGGAGGAGTACTCTGATCTTTTACTGCAGTAAAAGTACCAAAACATTATAAATAAAAGTCTTAGAGCACAAAAAGAAGCTTTATGTGTTGAATACACAAACAAATATGCACTGAGGGGTTGTTGTTGTTGTTGTTGTTGTTGTTGTTGTTGTTGTTGTTGTTTATATATTCAGATAAGCTAATGTTTCATCAGTCAGGACATCGTCTCCTCACTGAGTCTTTGTTCAGATTAACTGCATGAATCATTTATCAAATAACAAATAGTCCAAACTGTATCATTTCATCTTCATCTTCATCTAATGGTGATTATAAACTTATAAATAAAGATAGAAGATAAAAATAATGTTTCTAAAATGTATACATTTATCACAGATACATCATGCTGACTAAAGTAAGTAAAAGTAAAAATAAAAAGTAAGGTTAGCATGAAAAATAAAGTCAGAATATGTTAGAATTAACATCAAGTGTCATTAAAATAAAGGTTTATAATCTACAAACAAGTTAAATCTCTCTGACTTTCAAAACTCTGCATTAAATCCTCGTGTTTCATTCTGACCAATCAGGAGCCACATGTTTCTCACACAGCAGCGGTGGGCAAGTAGTGGCTCGTGGGCCAAATCTGGCCCTCCAGAATATTCTATATATATATTTGACCCCCTGACAAATAATACAAAACAATAACAAAACACAAACACACAGCTAAATGTAAATCCTGGTTAATATGTTACTTGTATACTGTCGCCATGGTTACAACGTGCTGAAATTATGTCCAATAAACCAGAAATTACATTTTAATGTGTGAATTCCAATTTCTGTTTTAATTCCACAACTTGAGTCTATTCCAAACATATCAGATATATTTTTATGCACATAAATAGTTGAACAGAATTTATTGCGCTGATTTTCTAAGGCAACAACATAATATGTGGATAATAAAGTACGTCTCTAGTCTCAAAGTCCAACACAGAACATATGAGTCATTTTTTAGCCAAATGATTATTAAAATAAGCTGTAACTGTTAGCGACCACTTATTAATACTAAAATTACATCAGCCTGCAGATACAAACCTGAACAGAGTTATAAATAAACATCCAGGCCTGTGTTGAACCTCAGAGCTGCTCATAGTGTTCAACATTTGTATGAAATGATGCATTTTTATCTGATCACAGTGACAGAAATCAGGAGTTTGATGACCGACAGCGACTGGAGAACTTCCGCGTTCCACACAGACGACCTTCATCTGTTGATGAACACAAACAAACATCTGCTGTCGCTGCGGCGTGCGAGTGTTCAGCTGTGTGTGTGTGTGATGATGATAATAAAGACAAAAAGGCGGTGCGCTGCGGCTCAGTGTGAAGCTGCTGTAAATATTGACCTGTGTGTGTGTGTGTGTGTGTGTTTGCTCTGTTGTTTAGCTGCTCCGCTGTTTACTGAACCTGCTCTGTACACACACTGATTCAATCCACCGCTCGCTGCTTTCTGCTGTTTCTGGGACCGCCTGACATTTATGAAGCGTCGGAGGTTTTTTTTCCATTACGACGGGCTGCAGGTATCGATGGAAACATGTGGTGTTAAAGTTTTAATCAAAACAATAGTCTCACTGATGTTCAGAGTCTCAGATTTTATCTCTGAAGTTGACAGATGCAAAGTTATTAACTGATGATCTGCTGATTATGTTCTTCCACTTTATCCAGTTTATTCTGACTCCCATGATGCATTTGGGACAACAGTTATATGCAACAGGTGTCTCAGAGACTTTTGTGAAATCTATTAGAAAACTTGAGGGAAAAGCTTTTTATTTTGTGTTTCTTGCTGTGAGTCAGATGAGAAGCTAACCCGTCTCCTAGAAACTATGTTCATATAAACTGTTTTCCCTCAGTTACACTGAGTTGGCAGACGTAATCTCTGTCTGGATTTTGTTCACACAGTTAATGTGTTTTTCTAAATAGCAAGCTGTAAAGTTTATTTCCATCCTCTAGTGCAGTTTGTCACGTCCCAGTCTGCAGAAGTGACTCTACTTAAAGCCTCGATTCATGGTAATAATAACGTGAACGTTTTTATTGTTACATTCTTTATTCAGTGTAAGAATTATCAAATAAACAACTTCCCGTATTATAGATTGATTAATAAAGTATTGATGAAAACATTTATCAGTCAGTTCATGCGGGACAAAATGTTTTTCAGCCTAGAAATGATTAAACGTTTGATTCATAAAAATGTAAATCTGAAAACTCCCCGTGTGATGAACGACCTCGACACAACAAGAAGAAATCAAATAATGTTTTCATTTCTGCTTAAATTAAACATGTTCTGACAGCTGAAGTTGACCAGTGATCACATTATTCATAAAGATTTAATGTTTATTTATAGACGTTATTATTATTTAATGCAGAAACTAAACACAACGTTGTGAGGACTCGTCTCTCTGTCGGCGACAAAATTCCCTTTAATGTAAATCATCAGAGTGAAGGAAATGAGTGTAAGTCAATGTAATGTCCTCTGTGTGTGTGTGTGTGTGTGTGTGTGCGTGTGTGTGTGTGTGTGTGTGTGTGTGTGTGTGTGTGTGTGTGCGTGCGTGTGTGTGTGTGTGTGTGTGTGTGTGTGTGTGTGTGTGTGTGTGTGTGTGTGTGTGTGTGATCTTATGGCTCATTGACTTTTTTTTTATCCCTGGTGGTATTTTTCTTATTATCCACTGAGCAGTCTGTTATTATAGCTCACTGTGTGTGTTACAGGAAGCAGGACGAGCGGTTTTTCATGTTTTTTAGATCTTCCGCTGATAAAACTCTCTCTTGTTCTTCTTTCTCTCTTCCTCTTCCTCAGGTGGAGGACGAAGCAGAACCTGGACTACTGTTTCCTGATGATGTACGCTCAGTCTAAAGGAACTTACTACGTCCAGGTGAGAAACAAAACCTTATCTGGTGTCTGACTACTGACCTTTGACCTGCCATCAACTAGAGCTGCTCTCTGTATCTGTTAAATGTCACTAAATGATCTGTCTTCAGATGTTAGAACTCATCTTTTAATTATCAGCATTAAATTGTCACTGCTGGTTATTCTCCTCATATATAAGTATCTATAAGATTAGCTGCCACCATAATAATATAATCTTTTAATCGTGTACCTTAATTTATCAAATGAGGAAACATGTTTTTAACGCCACCTTCAAAAACAGTAAAAAGTATAAACTATTAAAGGTCTAAACCAAATTTCACAGCAATCCATCAGATGGTTGTTGAGATATTTGAGTCTGAACTGGCATCACTGGAAACATTAGTACAGTGTTTAAACAGCCAGTACATGTTAACTCCTTTATTGCCTTTTTGTCTTTTGTTATATGATTTTTTCCATTGTTAAGTTTTGTCTTTAACTTTGCGTGTGTATATTAACTTTAAAGTTTATAATTCCCCCGTTAAGTTTCTTTTATATCGCTGATAATAGTGACAGCCTTCAGTCTCTGCGTTGTGTTGTGATGATGATGATGATGATGGTGGACTAACGGCTGACAGTTAGTAACGTCAGTTGACTCCAACGAAGACGCTCCGATGTCGATTCAATGACGTCTGTTTATTGCTTACAAGCACTTCAGGATCTGGGGGATACGAGCCCGGTCTCAGTAAAACTATTTAATATAAATAAAATCATAATCAAAGGAAACTTACTATACTAACAAATGATTTCTGTGACGAAGCTTAATAACTGTTACATAACAAATTACAGGGCCGACGGTCAAACCTTGACCAGGATCAAAAACTCACTATATTACAGATTATTGATACAGATGAATCAGTTCACATATATAATCACTCTGAATGTCTATATAATTATAATTAGTGACCGAGCCTAAAAGGGCAAGGACACTATTGTTTTTTGTTTGTTTCTTTGTTTCTTTGTTTCTTTCTTTCTTTATTATTACGCCACTTAAACCCTAAATTTGACCCCTAAACATGCTCAAAAGCTCACCAAATTTGGCACACACATCAGGTCTGGTAAAATTTGATAAAATGTAAAAATTAACCCCTAAAGTGCCAAAATGTGCTCTCTAGCGCCACCTATGTAACAAAAATGGCCGCCACGGCCCGTAGGAATGTCGTAGAGAGATCAAACCAAAACTCAATTATTCGTCTCATCAAGACCTACAAATCATACACTGACACCCCTGACCTAAATCCAACAGGAAGTCTGCAATCAGCCTTTCAAAATAAGACTTTGCCCCAATTTTGGCCCCCGAACAAACGCTACTTCCTCCGAGGGTGTTAATGGTATCGGCTTCAAACTTTAATAGGTGACTTATGACACTGTGCTGAAAAAAAGTTGTTAAAAACTTTGTAATAACTCAAACGGTTTGGATTTTATAAGCCCTGAAAGTTGCAGTCCCACATCACCCTTGTAATGTAAACCAATGGGGAGGCAATCTATGGGCATGAACTTTGTGTCAAACAGAGACTTCTGACGTCTAAACTATAAGTCTGACCACTTTCAAACCTGTATCAATGGAATCGCCACGAAATTTCCTACTAAAATATGATTTTTAATGTAAGATTTGGCCAAAGTCATGGGATTTATGAGGATATTTCACAAGAAGCGTACTCTAAAATCCTCCTCTCCAACTGCTCCTGGTGATGTCACTCCCTCAGTGCTGTGAAACATTCCGCAATACACACTCATTATAAAATCACAGGAGGAGCAAGAAAAGACTTTAAAACTCACACTCTAATATCTCAAAAACAATAAAAGATAGAAAAAACATGTAAATTCAAGACTTGTAGGTCAAAGTCTCGTGACTCATTTAAAGTTCAAACGAAGTTTGTATCTAAAACTATGTGGAAGCAGTAAATGTTCAAAAAGGTGTGGGTTCGCTCACACTCTTGCTCTCTGCTTGCAGCTTTAATTAGTAATAAAGTCTATCTCAGGTCAGCTATACATTATTATTTACAGGTTTCCATTTAACAGTCACACACTCACCAGGGGGATACAAGCCTGGTCTGACTTGTTGCCCCGGTGATGCTTTATAGCTGCATCGTTACCATGGATACCATGTAGCCAAGTATTAAATATTAAATATAAGATAACAGCATAAAATAATGAAAATAACACAAATATGTACACCTTACAACTATTTAATGAAGGTAAAATTACTGACAAAATTATATTCTATATGAAAAGATTTTGCTATTAGACATAGTGACCATTTAAAGCTCAACTAATGTATTTAATGTAACATGCGAGAGGCAGATGTTACATATGCAGCCGTCTGAACCAGTACAAAATGTTTCCAACCTTACTGGGACTCACCTGGTTAAATAAATATATGTGTAATTCTCTTGATGTCATTTTAAATTAAGCTTTACAGATGAGCGATGTGTCCTCACTGGTAGCTGCAGCTCTGAACTGACAGTAGGAAAAACCCTCTAAACGTCTAAATAAAAACATTTAAATGTGGTGAAGATGTAAAATATTCATCAGACAGCTTCTGTCACTGTACTGCAGCTAATAAAGCAGGACGGCCATTAAAATAAAAAGCGTCTGTGATGTAATTCTCCTGGTGCGAGAGGCTGATGAAACTGTTGCATTGTGGGGCCGACTGACGGGGGCGTTAATGGGGGTGTCTCTGCAGCTTCATCACGGACTCTTTGTTCCCGTCCGTGATGAAAAGAAGAAGAAGAAAAAAAAAAAAACCTCAGACTCTCCTCCAGTTTTCCCAACATCTGACAGAAATACATAGTTTCCTCACAGCGTGACAAAAAAAAAAAATCATATTTGAAGAGTAAAAGGATCCGCCGTCTTCTCATCGAGCCCGAACCAAACTGTAGATCCACTCCAGACTGAACAGAACTGAGCTTCCAGTCCTGTTTCAGCTTCGTCACGTCGGCTCCCAGCAGGATGTTTGAAGATCTGACTGAACGTCTCTCAGTCTCTCCCTGTCGTATCTCTGAGCTCTTAGCGCCGTACGAGTCTCTGCGTACGTTGAGATCCTCGGGGCAGAGGTCTTTTATCTGTTCCAGAGGTCCGGCTGAACACTAGAGGGGACAGAGCGTTTGCAGTCGGGACACCCCCCGAGGGGCCTCGAGGGGCCTCGAGGGGCCCCCGGAGGCTCCGGAACAATCTGCCCGAGGAAATCAGGTCGGCTGAGTCTGCGATTTCACTGAAGTCTCTTCCTACTTTTATTGGAGGGACTTTGAGTTTTTATTTGACTTTGAACTGTCTTTTATTCCTGTTTTTGTGTTGTGGGGACGGATGTGAGCAGGTCGTCCATTAATCAGAAGATGGAAGTGTTGTTTTTCTACTCAAACTTTGCTCAACCACGACATGTGATGCTACTTCACTGCACTTTAACAACAAATATTACTGGGACCACTACAGAAAATTCCCATTTTAGACACTACCACTGACTATCCCTGTAACTAATTGGCCACAGTTTTTCATATTGATCATACACAGTCCAGCAGTATACTATGTTTTGATCTAGTCTTGTTTCTCTGTCGAGATGTGGAGGGCTGTTGTGATCTGCAGCTCTGTCCTTGAACGCTGCTCTCTCTCTCTCTGCCGGAGCTGAACTCAGGTTATTTTCCTGGCGATGGAGCAATCACAGCGCCGTCGTCTCTGCTGGCTGCGGCGGCGGCGGAGCCTCGGCTGTTGCTCCCACACGAAGCGTTTTGACAGGAACACCGAGCCAGACTCGCGCTGTTTTGACACCTCGACTCGCTCTGAACTTTGCAGAGAGTTTTGCCTCGGCTGTGTGTGTAGTGACAGGAGGGGGAGGAGGGAGGAGGTAATTACTCCCATGTCGGCTCTCCGGGGACAAAAGTGGAGGATGTGAATGTCTGTCAGGAAGCTGCCATGTAGACCAGATAACCAGGGCGTCTTCTGCAGGCGGCCGTCGGCTCCTGATGCTAGTCATTATGTGTTACTGTATGTAGGTAAAGGTGGATTGTTGAAGGGTTTATTATCTCACCTTGGGATTTTAAAATGATAGAGTTGTAGAGTTGTTTTTCTTTCAACAATCTCTTAAATGTTAGGAAATACGGCAACGTTGTTTCTGAGAAATCAGGTTTTGTCTGTCATTTTATTGGACAGCTCTAAATAGGCCGACTACAATACCCATAAGCCTTTGTTTGTATTTGTATGTGACACTCATCCCTGCATTTCCAAACCTTTTTTTTACTTATTTACCGTTACCGTAACATCAGCAAAATATTTTAAAAAGTTACATTAGCATAAAAAAGTAACGTTAGCATCCGACTTTTCACTAGAAAGAACCAGATATTTTCTAACACGGGTCTTTTGTTCTGATGATTCAAACAGGAGAGTTTCATGTTGATCCAACTGTAGAAGAAAGAACTGAGAGTCACTGACAGTCTCTGCAGGAACCAGGAAGCGTCTGAAATAATTTCACACTTCTATAACTTTCAATGAAGACATCGCTGATTATGTTTTCATTCACGTTAGTGTTGGGCTTTTGAGGCTTAAAGAGGACATATTCTGCATATTTCCAGCTCTATATTTATATTCTGGGGCACTACTGGAATATCTTTGCATGATTTCCAGTTAAAAACTCCTTATTTATCTTCTCCTGGTCCTTTATGCAGCCCCTCAGTTCAGCCTCTGTTTGAAACAAGCCGTTTTAGCTCCTGTCTCTTTAAGGCCCCGCCTCCTGATGAGCCCACTCTGTTCTGATTGGTCAGTTTCAGGAAGCTTCCTCCGGCTCCGGAGGCTACGTAAACAAACTATAGTAGCAGGATTTCACTTCTTTTTCTCCTTCTTTACTCCAAATGTCAACTTGTCAAATCCATCCGTACGTGTTGGAGCTGAACAACACGTGGAAACACCTTAGCAACCACCTTAGCAACCACCTTAGCAACAAAGACTACACATTTATGGGTTTGTGACTTGTTAAAAATTTAAAAAGCATCTGTAAAGGGTAGCTGAAGCCCTGACTTTTGTCTTGCAGGAAGCATTTCTTCATACGTTCACCTCAAGTTTTGGAACTTTGACCTTGTTTAACATCCGACATCAGGACAGGAGATAAATAACAGAAAACTACTGAAGGCAGAATATGTCCCTTCAAAGGTGCTTTCAGACTGTGTCGATGTTCTACATTTTGATTGTCTGCTGCACACACACATGCTAAAAATCCTGCAGATATTCTTCATGTGAAACGGGGTAAATTTGAAGAAGAATCCTCAGTGTGAGTGATGTTTTATTCTGTCTTCTCTCATCAGGAGGTCTCACTCTCAGCAGAAAACCCAGCACCACTAGCTGCATCTGTTTAATTAAAGATAATGACACACATGTTGCACTGGATCCACTGATGTTAGAGAAAGAGGAATAAAGTGACAACATTGAACCTACCGTCATCACCCCCCCCCCCTCCCCTCCCCTCCTCTCTCTCTCTCAGCTGGAGGATGATATAGTCGCTCGTCCAAACTACTTCACCACCATGAAGAACTTTGCGTTGCAGCAGCCGTCGGAGGAGTGGATGATCCTGGAGTTTTCTCAGCTCGGCTTCATCGGTGAGTCGCAGCGTTTATCATCATAATAACAACAACAATAATAATAATAAGAAGATGTCTGCTTGTTGGTATCCATCTTAAACTTTTCAGACATGGAATTTGATTTCTGGCTTCATCTATGTGTTTAAGTTTGTGTCACTTTAATGAAATCTAAATAAAACACCGTTTGTCACAACAGGTCGTAATGTCAGTCGCCCTAAAATGAGCCACAGTTTGTTTGAGTGACAGCTGCCATCTAACAGTCATAGTAACTGTGAGGCGGAGCAGTGGTGACGTTCAGATGACGTTTATATATGTGGGCAGATTTCCTCGTTCAGAGGAGGAGGGAGGACGGAGGCTTTAACCCAACAGTGGACTTTACTACAGGAGACGCTGTTTGTTTCCTGTTTCCAGCTATGACACAACATTGTACACAGCGTAACGTTGGTTTTGATATGAGCTCTACAAACTTGCTTACATATTGGACTTTTAATAATGATGATGAGATGTCATCATCATCCATCATGTGGCGGCTGTGGCTCAGGAGGTAGAGCAAGTCGTCCACTAGGGGTTGTGCCCGAGCACAACATACGTTATTCGGCAAAGCACAAATAGCGGGGTATTATAACGAATATTTATTTCATACAAATATTTTAAAAATTATTTGTTTTTGGGAAGAAAAAAACAAAAACATGTTAAATACCAGCGTGCAGGTCGGTCGGTTACATCGCTATCTCAGTGTCTCTCCTCTGCTCCGCTGTGACGTCTATCAGCAGGTCTCAGTGAGGGGAGTCACATCCACCTGCTACATGACGCACATTTCCTTATTTGGACATCAGTCCTGGAGATAAAGCTGAACTACTGACACAAATGAAGCACTCCCAAGAGAACACTTCATGAACACTTATTGTAACACTTTAATTTTCTAAAATTAAAAGCGTAATAAAAACAAAAACAGGATTTTTAAGCCTCTTTCCACTTTTATTCGAATACAAATAATTTTGCTGCCTCAACAAATACAGATACAAATACAAATACTCTGCACATCCCTAACGTCTGCTAACCAGAAGGTCGGTGGTTCGATCCTCCTGTCCGCATGTAGAAGTGTCCCATATTGCTCCCGATGGTTGCACCAGCAGCTTGCATGGTGGCTTTACTATACATCAGTGTTGATGATGGTTTCCAGATCCTGATGAATTAACGACATGGACACAATAAACAGTCGCACAGTCGTCTGGTTGTTGTTGATCATCGGTGCGACACAATCTGGAAACTGCAGTTTGTCTGAGTGACAGGTGGAGCAGCAGCGTGTTGATATGTAAACAGCTGATTAAAGACATCTTCATCCATTTACGGATAATCGTGAGAGTGGAAATGAGACTCGTGCATGAAGAAATGTGTTTGCACGTTTGTGTTTCTGTCTTTGTGTGCACACACACACAGTTTTAGTTGTGAATCTACAATATTGTCCAGCAGGATAATATCAGCTGCTTTACTTAATGTCAGTCAGGTTGTGTTTATTCAGCTCAGTCATTCATCCAGGGGACTATAATTAGTTTGACCTTTGTTGGCTGTCACCAGACAAACTCTAATACTGCTCACATCCTCAACACAGATTGTTCTGGCTGACATCTGCTGGTCAATACTGGTACTGCAGCTCATTCACATTATTATTATTATTATTATTAAAGTCAGTAGAGACGTTATTAACTGACCTTATAACAGAAAAGCCTCTCTGGCGTTCTTCATAGCTGAAAGACTAAATGAGTTTCTGGTGAAGTACTCAGCGAGGTGAGAAGGCGAGGAGCCACCGACAGGATGTGAAGGTGGAAACTTGATTTCCAGTCTTCCAGCTGTGCGGAGCTCCGTCTGAAGTGAAGCTCACGCTGAATCAAACCCACCAGATTAATTAAAGCGTCAGCCTCCATCTGATCTGCTTTCTAATTACTCTGTCAAGGCTAATCAATGACTTCTGTCATCCTGGATCCAATCAGCCGACGCTGGCGTGTGGAACGCAGCCGCCGCTCGCCTGGAACCGCCGGCTGATCCGGAGTCGACTTTTCCTCAGAACTGATTCCAGCGCTGACAGATGGAGGCGGCGGCGGCGTTCAGAGAGACAGGTCCAGATTTCAGAAAGGTCAGAGGTCAATGAAGCCTGCTGTCTCACCCTCTGACTGCAGATTAAGCCTCCAAATCCTCTCATACAGGTTTAGATACACGTATTTGCAAATAATATGCAAATGCAAAAAAGCTGCAGTTTTGACCCTGCAGGTTGGACAGGTCTCTGCTTCTGGTGACCGTGTGTGTGTGTTTGTGTTTTCTGACCTAAAAAAGAACAGTTCAGACCATCAGAGCCAAAATCCCAAATCTGCTTCACAGCCGGACGAGTCACAGAAACCAGATGATGTTTCTTTAAAGCGCCGACACACACGCACACACACACACACACACACGGAAGGAAAACACACGTCTGCAAACAACAGCGACTTAAATCAGCTTCACCGGAGGCCTGATGAGATATTTCTGATCAACAGACGCCGAAGCTCAGCTCAGACTGTACGAGTGTCTGTAGGGGAGGTGTGTTAATTTAAAAACCACCTGCTGCTGCTCGGTGAGTTTAATCCAGTCCGTCTCTGTATGAGGCTCATTTTGCAGTAATAATTACAGCTGCAGTGAGCGACTGTTTTTCAGTGAACTCGCTGCTCCTCCTGGTCGTTTAAATCCCGACCAGAGTGACGTCCTTCTGTTTCAAAGTGGTAACACTTTGTGTGCTAATCTCCTGGACGTTCTCTGAGTCATTTGCAGTTAATTTTAAGACATTTTACAGCATCAATCTATCTGTAGAATGTCTTAAAGATCAAATGAAAGGATTTGTAAAATAAAGTGTTACCAAATGTTTCTGCTGACCTGACAGATGGAAACATGCGAACAGCAACACGACAGAAAGAGAGTAAAACCCTATAAAAGTCATCAGATGTGATGTCAGCTGCAGGTAGAAGCTGCTGTTCTCCTTCAGACACGTTTTGTTCACATTTAGTCTCCATTAAAAGTCTTGTGAATCAGCTGTTTGCAGCTCCTGTCTGCAGTGTAACACGGATGTTCTTATGGAGGTTTATTGGTGACGCACATCAGACATAATGATATCCTCGGGAAGTGTAAGTCTCACTGAATGATGTCGTGTGTGTTTAGTTTATTCACCTACAGATACAGAGCAGCTGTATCTTTATGATTATCAACTAAACTGTACAAAACACACAGCGAGCGTGTGTGTGTGTGTGTTTGTGTGTGTTGTGTGTGTCCTCGTCTTCCTCTCCTTCTCAGACACACAGAATTACACAGCATCATCTTCTTCTCATGAGGCTTTGCTGCTCCGCTTCCCTCTAATAGGTCCCTGAGTGCTCAGCACCTCATTACTGGAGCCGGGGACAGAAGAATCAAACGCACCTCATTGTCTCTCCAGAGGCTGATTTTCCAGAAACTTGTGTCGCTTTAAAACATCTCGAACAGCTGCAGCAGCAGAAGAGAATGTAAAAGTCCTCCAGCAGTTAAAGGGACAGTCTCCAGTTTTTTTTTTTTATGAATATTCTTTCCCCACATAAAACAATCCAGGAAACATTGATTTAAAGCTGCGTTCAGACAGGATGAACATCGCACTACAGACCCTCCACCGGGGGGCGCCGGAGAGGTGAAGGTGAGGCAAAGATACCTTGTGAGGTGAAGAAGTGTCAGTAATCCTTCTATCCATCTATGAAACACATATTGATGTCATTCAGTGTGACTTCCTGAGCATTTTATTATCTCTAATCACCAATAAACCTCCATAAATCCACTTAGAAACCAGAGATAAAAGAGGCTGCAGAACCTGAGAATCATCACATGTTTAAGTTTTCTTCAGTAATCAGTGATAGTCGTCATGCTAACAGCTGATTCACGTGACTTTAATGGAGACTATTTGACTAAATGTGAACAAATCAGGTGTAAAAATGTGTCTGAAACAGAACAGCAGCTCCTACCTGCAGCTCTGATGAGCTTTTATAGGCTTTTACTCTCCTGGTGCTTTTATTTGTTAGTATAAAATGAAGGAACATGTGAATAAACTGTTACCAAACACGTTTATAGTAGAAGGACAAGCAGCTTTTTCCTCAGAGATCCACTGTAAAATCCAAGGACGGTATTTGAATGACAAGAGGAGCAGCGAGTTCAATGACAGCCGCTCATCGCAGCTGAAATTATTACTGAACAACGAGCCTCACACAGAGACGCACTGGATTAAACTCACTGATGAATATAATCATTCTTTTAACTGTTTAATCACTGTGAAAGCTGCTAACTACATGTTGAAATATGGTCATTTATATGCTGTAGAGACGGTTAAATGTTACCTAGATGTCAAAAAAACACATTAATCAGGTTTATTCCAGTTTAAATTACAACAGCTAGAAATATTTTAACCTTCAAATTAAGACTTAATAATCAGAATTTAAATGACTATGTTTCAGCTCCTGACTGCATGTTAACATAAAACTTTAAAGACCTGGTTTCACCTCAATGAATTTTCACAAAGTTCACTTAAAAGTTGTCAGATTTGGTCAAAACTGAACAAAAAATCATTTTTTTTCAGGATATAGAGGAGAGGGGAAAAAAAGCCTCCTTGTTATTATAAAACATGATTGTTTTGCAGCGCTGAGGATAAAACAGTATTAGTTCCAGTTTGTGATCACTGAGTCTCTGCAGTCTGACTCCCTCGCCGCCTCCGCTCTGCTGGAGGCGTCGCTCCCTCCATCAAAAGAAATTAAACATTTTAAGTGTGAATTATTGATTATGCTAACTGCAGTGGAGACAACAATCAATTATGTCATTATGTGTGATATTCTGGCTGCTGCTGCTGCTGAAACCCTTCGGGGATGGACAGACACTGTGCTGCTCTATTTTTAGAGCCTTTACTGCAGATTATCAGTAAAACATCTCAAACCGTGCACGTTGTGTGCACGTGTGTGTGTGTGTGTGTGTGTGTGTGTGTGTGTGTGTGTGTGATACAGATTTATGTTGAGGTTTTGTGACGGGGAATAATCCGCCTGCAGGGCTCAGGTCCCTCCTGAGGTCAGAATTGATTTGAAGATTAAATCCGATCAGGTTAATAAAGTTTTCCGTCTCGCTGTTCACACGTCCGACCAGCAGGAGGCGACGCCGAGTCACCGACCGCAGATGATCCGCTAACAGAGAGCCGAGGTGAAACAGCTCAGGTCCTCTTGTCTCGATAACAATCCATAGAAGATTTTTATCAAGGCTTTCCTAGAATAGTATTTAAGAGGGCGTGCACGTCAAGCGACAACCTCCGGGGCTGTAAAATGAAGCCAAAAACTGCAGTTCCTTGAACGACCACTTGAGGCTCCAAAAGCGAGTCAATCCTCATAGACCTCCATGTTAAAATGTCCAACTTTACAGCAGAAATAAACATGTTTACAGCCTGGTACAAACAACGGTTTTGGTCTCTGTAGCTAATTTCCTCTTTCATGACGACTGTACGTTTTTATAACTCACCCGTTTAAATTTTATTAAACTGTAAAGTTCTGCATAATGAAGGACATGGCTGCTTTGAGTGACAGGTCCACCAGCCGCTCGGTGGCTTGTTTCAGCCGTTCGGCCCGCCGCTTTACCCATTTTTGATTGGCTGGGAGTTAGGCAGCGTCACGCACTGCCAAGATGGCGACGGCCGGAGCGGCTCACTTTGAGCTTCAAAACCGCTCTTCAGAAACCAACGAGTGACGTCACGGCGACTACGTCCATGTTTTTATACAGTCTATGGTGCACGGTTCTTTACGTCGGCTGTCTGTCATAGTCTGTATATAAAACTGGACACCTGATGGTTTGTGTTGGAGTCTGAAGCCCAGAACTGCAGCTTAGTGAAATATTGCGACAATAGTCCGACTCAGACTACGACTACGTTTAACCTGCTAAATTCTAAAACGCTGTTTTTGCTCAAAAACGACCTCCGTCCACAGCAGGACTTTCAGCTTGTTTCCACAAATACCTCCATCTACATTAAAACGCCCTAAACAGGTAATTCTCCTCCTACTGGGCATGTGCGGAGGACAGACGAGCAAGTCAGCCACAGAAAACCAGCGAAGAAGAAACGATATACTGTTTCTGTTTCATTAAGAGCGCCGCTGCTCAGCCTTGCAGCCAGTGTCTCCCAGTGGTCACTCGCAGTATTGCAGCGTTAAATCCCCCTGCTGCCCAAAAAGCATTTTCCCCCATAAACCACCATTATAAAAGAGACGCCTGTAAAACTGTTGACAGGACGCCTCGAACTGCAAACAACATCAATTATGACTCTTTCTGTTATGAACTTTTGATCCATGGAGGTTTTATGTTTGTAAAACTTTCCTCGAGCCGAGAAAAGCGATTCCTATCGGACTGAATGGGCGCCATTTTTAGTCCAGTATCCAGCTCTTATATATATTATTACACATTATATCTCTAATACATCCATGATCTGTTTCCATGGTGGCTTCACACTTATTAGAGGGCCTGAATTTAGAGATTAAGACCATAATGACTCATTGAAAACAATGATTGACTCAGTGTTTCTAGAGAGAAGTTGAGGCTTTTTGAACGGGAGTCAGTCGGAGCGTCTAGCAGCCGTCGGCGGCGCTTTAAGATGCTTCAGCCTCAAGACGTGATGTCACAAAGTGTTTTAAAAGACACAAAGAAATGTTTCCTGCTCAGAAACGTTGACTAGATTCGCTGCAATCCGTTGCAAGTCGGAAGTCGATAGTTCTGAGTCCCGACTTCCGATCTAAACGCGTCCCAGTGCATCTGCTCGGGAAAACATGGACGCAGGGTTTCATTCCAACCCAACGCTAACAGATTTAACAGATTTAACAGATTTAACAGATTTAACAGATTAACACACGTTTAAAGACTTCTGTCAAGCACAAATCAGCTGGATGGAAACGGAAACAGCAACTACAAAACACGTTTCACAACATGAAATGAACAGATTAGATGGATCTTGCCCAAGTCCGACTTGGAATTCTGACCGTTCCATCACTTTTCCATGTCGGAGGTCGTTTTTTCTGCGGATTGCAGCATCCCGACGCGTCATCACGCGTATCATCGACTGTTCCTGTCTGTCCACTTTGTCTCTGCTTGTTTTCAGACTCTCGTACGTCTGAACCGAACCATTAAAGGAAGAATCCTCAGCTGTAATTCTCCTGGCGCGCGCGTGTGTGTCGGCTGATGAAACTGTTGCATTATGGGTAGTCTGACAGTGATGTTAATGGAGGAGTGTGTGTCGCGCTCTCCCTTCATCACAGACACTCTTTGTTCTCCTTAAAGAGAGAAACTGTGAGACGGAGAGAAGAAGAGAAGAACTCACATCATAAAGATAATAACAGTCAGTCAGTTTACAGGAAGTCAACAGACTTTAACTGTTTTATACTGACAGGAAATGATTTAAAATGTGCACCGTGAATAAAAATCTGCAGGCAAAATGTTAAAAAGTTATGCTAAGTTAAAGGTTTTGTTGTCTGACGTGTTCCTGGAGCTGTTTCACCATCATCCACCTTTGGTTTGAATGTTTTCATTCCTTCCTTTGTGGGTTTTTGAATTTGTTTTGGATTTGGGAATACGACCAAACCGTGCAACAGGAAATTAACTACTTCCTTGTGTGTGTGTGTAGAACGGCGGCTTTGTGAAGTATGTAAATGACGTGCAGAACACTCACAGAGCTTGCAGATTCATGAGAGAAGCCCGGACGCCGATGACTGGTCAGTATCTGTATGTGAGGAATGAACATGGTTTGAACGGGGGGGCGTGTTGTCGAAGGAAAACCGATGAGACGATGAAATATGATCCAGGAGTCCACAGCTGGAGCTGCAGGTTAATGTGTTTAAACATTTATCAGACTCTGAAACACTGAACAGACATACTAATACTAACAGAGAGGATTTTACAGCTTTAAAGAAAGACAATGGTGATTTGTCTTAATGTTAGTCTGAACACTTTTAACCCTTTAAAGACATGAAGACCAAACGTTCTCATTCTCAGTGTCTAATTAAAGCTATAATATGTAATGATTCCACATTAAAATGTCTAAAAACAACTAGACCTGTGTTATATATGGTGTTGAGATGTGTACTTACATTATCAAACCCAGAGAAATCTGTAATTTAATCAAAGTAACGCCTGTCGATGGCGTCATACCTCCTCTACCAAAGAGTAAACACACACAAGATGCAAAAGTCCATTTATGCATATAAATTGACTTTTATTCAGTTTTAAGCCACATTTTCATGATAAATTTAGGTGGTTTTTAACTATATCTTTTAGCCGGAAGAAGGATTTTAGTCATTGGACGTCTGGATCTTAAGTTATCAGAGAAATAAACTGGACAAACGTTAGCAGCAGCTCGGCTAACAGCCCCTCCAGGAAGTCCGGTGGTCACCGAACATCGATGGAGAAATATTGATTTTTTTTAGGTGAAACAGCTTCATTCAGTGTTTTTACCTGTAATCTCCGGGTCTGTTTGTTCTGGAGAGGAGGAGACCTCTGCTGGTAAAAACATCCTGAATGATGAACACTGGAGTAACCCTATCCCGCTGAAGCTGGTTATTTAACAACGAAGACAACAACTCCCATGATCCCTTGCTACCGTCATCACACTCCGTCTTTATTGTTTTGATTGAGACTTCTAGCGGCTGAAATGACAGATTGTGCGTTGAAGCTGTTAGAATCAGCTGTTAGCTGTGATGATTCTCAGCTCTGCAGATTCTTTTTTCTCTGGTTTCTAAGTGGATTTATGGAGATAAAGATTTCCTCAGGAAGTGAAATTCACACTGAATGATATCTATTATAATAATAATAATAACTTTATTTATATAGCACCTTTTAAAACCAAGTTTAGCAAAAGCAGTACAATGCAAAGCAAAGACATGAAACAGGAAACCATAACAGATCTGACCTTAAAAAAGATGGCCGCCAAAGGCAAAGAAAGACAATAAAGAGATGATAAAAAGTTTAAAAAGAAAGATGATCTAAAGACAACGTTACATAAAAGCAAGTCTGTAAAAATGGCTTTTAAGAAGTGATTTAAAAGAAGCTACTGATTCTCCTCAGGCAGGTCGTCGCAAAGTCGAGGAGGTCCTGATGGAAAAAGCACCTTTTAGATTTAAGCCTCAGAAGAGCTCCACCTGAGGATCTGAGGCTGCGGGTTGGCCCGTTCGGGGTCAGCGTGTCTGTCACGTAGCTTGGAGCTTCAGACTCAAATGTGCTTTAAAAGTGATCAGTAAAATCTTAAAATCGATTCTAAAAGGAACAGGCGGCCGATGGAGAGGAGCCAGGATCATCGGGGTGATGAGATGTGATGTCTGTTAAAACCAGTAAGAAGCAGTAAACACATGATCTAGATGTGTTTCATGTGTTCAGATCTGAGTTATGACTTCGTTTCACCTTCAACTCTCCTGCGTTTCGTCCCGCTGACTGTTCAAACCTGAACGAGGCTTAAACACATTTTTCACTCTTTATATGATTTTCTGTCAGCGTGAGAGAGGAGAGGAGCCAGACATCATGTCTGTCTTAACCATGTTCTCTCCTCCTCCTCCTCCTCCCTTCCTCTCCACTCTGATGGAAACAGATTCACTTTACAGAGCGACTGAAATGATTTCTCCTCCCACTTGTGCACTAAATAAACTAAAAGTCTCTTCCTGGTGTCCTGAAGTCCACAGATGATGTGAGTCCAGGTTAACAGTCTGAATGAATCTGAATCACATGATATCCAACCGTTACCGTACGATGTTGTTGTTGTTGTTTTTATCATCAGACGCTTTAGTGACACACAGAAAGCTTCTCGCTCTGCCTGTCAGCTTGTTTGAAATTGAATTTGATGGCGAGATGACAGAGAGAGGAACGGTAGCAGACAGAGAGGGAGACGGAGGTGAATATAGAGCGACGCGGCCCAGCAGGAGTCTCTCAGCTGGATGATGTTGATTTCACACATGGATGTTGTGTTTGACTGTATGAGCATCAATAAAACATCCTCCTCCTCCTCCTCGTCTTCCTCCACCGTCCTCCCACTGGTCCTAGTTTTTGACCTGACGAATCCTCTCCGACCCCGAGTCGCCTGCGAGCAGCGGCTGCTTTAATAAATTCATCAGGGCGAAGCTGACTCACTGGATTAAATCAGACGGAGCTCTCTCTCTCTCTCTCTCTCTCTCTCTCTCCGTGCAGCGCCCGCGGGGGGGCTGCTCTGCATTTCAACTGTTCGAGTCTGAGCTTTATGTTTACTAAGTTTAGCTTTCCTCGTGTCTCGTTTACGTCTGCTGGAGGTTTTTGTATTCAGATGCTTCGTCGTACTTCCTGCCCTCCGGAGGACAAAGTGTCCGAAGCGATCAGGGCCGGCCAGAAGGGGGCGGGGGGGGCGGGCTGGAGCTCTCTGCTGGCCTTTAATTCATCCTCGTCAGCGTCTGTTCAGTCCTGTTTTTGACCTTTAATTCCCAGAACACGTTCCCTCAACTCAACCCGTCTCTGCGATCGTACAGCTGCAACCGTTTTCTGCTTTGAGAGCAAAGTGCAGCCCGTCGAGATGAAAACACGACGCGAGAGCACGACTCCGCTTCATCACGAGGCCCTTTCTGTTTACATGCAATTATTTTTGTTTGTTATGTTTGTATGTTGAGTTTTTGGGGGTTTTTTGCTGGCTTGTTTTGAATTGTCTGATTGTCTTTCTGTATAAAAGATGATTTATTGTTGTATTTTTGTTTGTGTGTGTTAAAAATCTGAAAATTGAATTGAAAAAATGAATCATAATCAACCTCTTCTTCAAAATGATTAAATACAAAGTATCAACTGATGACCATAAACCAAAAATATGTCATCTCAAACCATTAATGAGTAAAAAAAAGTACATGAAAACACAGATTTTAGTTGATGCAGTAGATGAAAGAAAGACAGTGTGATATATTCTGTGAAAACAGAGACGCAGCGTGAAACACAAGCTGTTAAACATCCAGTGAAACGACGACAAAGGATCAACAACATCTAACAGACGTCTGTTCTGGCTGCTTTGACCTTTGACCTTTGACTTCCTCAGTGTTCCTTGTGATGTCGCTGAGTTAAAGGATCAGAGAGTCAGAAATGACACACTAACCTTCACTGACCCCTGACCTCATTCTAAAAACCAACTATTAACCCTCAAACAGCGACGAGACGTCCTCTGGCCTTCACTTCCCAAACGTCTCTGTTACTAAATGCTCTGAGTCTCTGAAACTCACTCTCATGAGAGAAACGTGGTGAAATCTTTGGTCGTCACTCCAACAAGCAGTGTCCTACATCATTCCTGATGGTTTGGAGTGAAAACACAACACATGTTCTCATTAATTTGTCCATGAAACACACAAACCAGAACAATGGAGGTGAAAACAGTTTGTGTGACTCAGACGGACGACGAGCTGCTGATGACGTCTCTGCTTTCATTTTACTTTTTTTCTGTTCACGTCGTAGCGCTACGATTTAGCACACATTCATCATGCAGGTTGACAGACTGAATTATAGGTGACTCACACAGTGTGACGTGCAGTTAACTTACACCATTGTTGTTGTTGTTGTTGCACAGCGTAAAGGCGTCTTTACAGCTGACATGACTGTAGAGTTATTTATCACCTGTGAGCTGAACTAGAGGACAGTAAAGGCAAATTAAACTAAACTATATTTCTTCTTCTCTGACCAGGTAAGATGTTTTTAGTCCTTAAATCTAAACCTTTAAACCAAGTCTTAACCCTGAAAACTTCCTCTATTTCACTTTCCAAACATTTACTCATTTTGGAAAACGTCCCGACTTTCTGAATCTTTAAAAAGCTCCTCAGACTGAATCACCGTCACAGTCCAGTGACTTCACATCCCTCTGCTGCTCTGGGATTTGAACCAGCAGCCTTTCACTAATTAGCGTGCATCTTTTTTAAGGAACAGCTTGGTTCTGCCTTTACAGGGAGCCGACATGATGATGCACGGTTGACTTATTTATCATCTGAACACAGAGGACTGAACCGGAGGGCAGTAAAACGTCAACAGAACTAAACTAAACGTCTCTTCTCCTCCGAGCAGGGAAGATGTTCAAGTCTTTGGACCTGTCGCTCATCGTGGAGTTCATGCTGATGTTCTACAAAGACAAACCCATCGACTGGCTGCTCGACCACATCATGTGGGTCAAAGTGTGCAATCCGGAGAAAGACGCGGTGAGTAGATACTCGCTCTGATGAAGTCGTTACATTCATTCGACAGACAGGTTTTGTCACAAACAAACAGATTTGTTCTTTAGTAGCATCTGCAAGTGATTTCACATCATTTGTGTCAAACTTTTAATTTTCTCTCTGACGTATAAAGTTTCCTGATAACAATCGATCCTACAAGTTTACAACGTTTCTACAAACACTCTTAAATTTCTTCACACGTTTCCCAAAGCTTCACATTAACAGCTTCTTACAGTCTGGTGATGAAGACTGAATGTTAAAGGAACTTTGCATATTTAACTGTCTGTGATCTGCAAAGTGTTAATGTTGTAAACTACACAAATAAATGTTTTACACTTGAAATTGTTCAGTATGAAAACAAATTCTATGATCTGTATAACTGTATGGAATAATCTTAATAATCTTAATCTATGTTTGTATGTAATTATAATCTGGTGGAAGCTGGTTTAAGAAGGTAAACTCTGCTGGAGGTCGACGTTACTCTGAGCCAATAAGCTTCATGAATATGCGTCATTGTGTCATCGTGCTGTATGTAAGTGTGAGACAAACAACATAAACACTGTAAATAAAAACATAAAAACAAAAGAGAAGATAATGAACCTGTAAATATCCCGCTGGGGAAATGACAGAGATCAATATGTTGTGAAGAAGAGGAAGATGAGGATGATGACGACACAGACTGGCTTTATTTTATAATTGAAACATCAGACATCACTTAACAAACAACATCAGTGTTCTTAAAAATGTATAAAAACAATGAAAAGCTGAATAAAACGTGTAGTTTTTGGTTCTTTAAGATGTTCATCTACGTTCATTCATAAGAGCGTCTTCAGTTATGATCGATTTGTGAAACATCTCTGGAGCTGAAGAAGGTTGATAAGATGGATTTTATCTTCATCTCAGCCTTCAGACGCCCACGTCAGTCATACGAGTCATGAACAGACTTTCTGACTCTGCTGGAATTGTTCTTGTGTTGATTTGTATTGTTTAAGTATTAATATTTTTATCTGTTTGTATCTCCGTTCATGTTCCGACTATAAACATTTCCAGTCAATATTTTGTACATTACATTGTGTAACCACTATTTTCACTTATATATTTTACACATTTTCATTATAAATTTCTATTTTGCATCATGTATGATTACTTTACTTTGTTTTTTCCTCTTATTTTGTACAGGTACTTGTATTTTCTTGCATGTATAAACCTGGTTCTGGTTCTGATCTCTTCATCAGAAACACTGCGACCGGCAGAAAGCAAACCTGAGGATTCGGTTCAAACCGTCTCTCTTCCAACATGTCGGGACTCACTCGTCTCTGGCTGGAAAGATACAGAAACTCAAGGTAATTTATTTATTATTCTATACGCTTCACTTTTAATGTTGAGTTTAGTACTTCATTTCTACTTTCTTTCTACTCCACTATGTTTTAAATAGAAACATTTTGCTTTTTATTTGAGTAAGTAAACTAAGTCACCAGCTGCTTGGTTGTGACTGTACAACATACTGAACATAAAGCTTTAAAACATATATTAAACTTGGCTTCTGACTTAATGTTGATATAAAGAAACAATTAATACTTTCACTTTTGACCCATAAGAATATTCCAACGAGCACCATGACTACACCTGTTTATAAGCTTTTTATTGGGCCATAAATGCGTCGTATAAATCTAAAATGTACATTTTATACTTTAAAATGTTGTTTGAAAACAGTCATGGCTGGTTGACCAATCAGGACGCTTGAAGGTTCTAACGTTTTTTTTTTCACTGTGTGGTCATTTGTATGTTTTTTCTTGATCTCGACACCCCGTCATGTAGAAGAGCCCGGCGTCAAAATACTAATAATGATAATAATTTAATCTTTCTGTTTATATTTTGCACAGATGGAGAATATTCTTGAAGACATTTGTGTTAAATCAAATTTTCATAAACTGTCATATGCAAACATGAAGGTTCCTGTGTAGAAATACCAGCTAATTTAAAAAATAAGTTCATCATTTCAATTTAATAAACAAATAAATGGTCAAACTGAAACTAATGAGACGTAATTTTCAATTAATTTTGGCAACAAAAGTGTCAAAACTAACATTAGTAAATACAATCATGGTAAAATTACTGACATTTTTCAAGTTTGTAAAATGTATGAATAATAAAAAACACATTCTGAACATTCACAGAAATAAAATACCACCTGCAGCATTTAAATAAACTTTAAAATACATCAAATATTCATAACTGTTATAATTTCTTACATTTTTCTATCTTTCAGTCTTCCTAATTGTCATTCAATGTAAAATACTGGATTATTCAAAGTCCTGGATTATCTTCAAAACAACATTTATTAAATTATTTATTTCTACAATATCTTCATGGCAAATAAACTACTGTTAAACTACGATTAAGGTTCAGGAAAGATAAAGGTTCTCCAGCATGAAGGTTTTGCTGCATCCTCGTCCTCCAGATCAACCTCCACACTCGTACTTCCACTTCTCTCCATAAAGGACAAAAGCTGTTTGCTTCAGAATCGTCCCTCAGACACTGAGCTGGTAAAATAAAATCTAAACATCTGTATAGAATATTTAACCTTCAGCCAGCTTCCAGTACTGAGCAGCAGACAGGTTTTATAGGTCAGCCGTCAGAGGGAAGGTTTGAAGCTGAGTGAGTTTGAAGCAGGGTGAGGTTCAGTCTTCTCTGCAGAGATGAAGATTGAAAGCCTCTGCAGTTGTCG
The DNA here is from genome assembly GCF_914725855.1 of Thunnus albacares. Lineage (NCBI taxonomy): Eukaryota > Metazoa > Chordata > Actinopteri > Scombriformes > Scombridae > Thunnus > Thunnus albacares. Next base: position 33,662,433 of record NC_058115.1, on the reverse strand, counting down.
GCTGAGCGCAGAAACCGCAGTATCTCACAGCGGTGGCAGCTTCGGCTCCTGCCAGCAGCTCAGAGCCGAACGCCTCGGCTTAATGCCTCTGATTACTGTTAAGAGCGATGGATATTAGCCCCGCTGACTGGTGCTGCAATCTGGTCCAATCAATTTGATATTGATCCGGCCGTCGCGGACCAGTGCCTCCTCGTAGTAGAGATTGAACCACAGAGGCTGACCTGCATGGGACCGTGTAAAGATGGAGGCTAAACACAGCTATTACCCTTCAGCTTGAAATGTTCTCTGCGGTTTTAGTCAGATAATCAGCACTGAATTTTAAAAGTTAAATTGAAAGAAGCAAAGTGGAAGTGGGATTTATTCGTCTGTGGAGTCGAGAGTGTTATTGAGAGCGTTGAGCTGAGAGATTTGTTCCATTGTGAAAACTACTCCAGAAAAATCAAAATAATTACTGGAGTGAAAATAAAGAATATTATGAATTTCTAAGACACTTGTTCACAAAGGTTTTGGCTTGTGAGCCTTTATAGCAGGGGTCAGCTATTAGGTTCAACCATGGGCTAGTTATTTAAGGATTTTTCATTGGAGGGTTATTAAGCAGCACAGCGGAAAAACAGGCCTGTATGTCTTGTTTATTTATAACTCTGTTCAGGGTTGTGTCTGCAGGCTGATGTAATTTTGGCATTAATAAGTGGTAGCTAACAGTTACAGCTTATTTTAATACTCATTTGGCTAAAAAATGACTCATACACAAATGTTCTGTGTTGCACTTTGAGACTAGAGACGTACTTATGATATCCAAACACAGCGGCTGCTTCATTCATGGCTGACTGAAAGTACTGTCGATGTTGTTGTTGGCATCAGCACACACCATTTCTCTTCAACTGCCAACTATTTATATACATAAAAAAATATCTGTTATGTTTGGAATAGACTAAAGTTGTGGAATTGAAACAGAAATTCGCACATTAAAATGTAATTTCTGGTTTATTGGACATAATTTCAGCACTGTTCAAACAGCACGGTGAAATATGAGCACAAGAGCTGTGGACAGTTAAACCAAAGAACGACATTCACCTCTCAGATTGTTTCACTTGCATGTGTGCATGAACATATCAAAACAAAATGCATCAAAGTAACCCTGACAGTGATGTCATGCTTCTGAGTGTCTCTGCACTGAACTGAAACTGCAAATCAGACGGCTTAGTCATCAAGGACTGCTAGCAAGGCTGCAGTGATACCAGTCTGTGTAAAAGGCTGTCAGCGGTCTAGGATGACTAGGTGTTATCTTGTCTCAGAGTGGTGTCATCTTAGAGAGATACAGACAGACAGACAACACAGACATACAGTAAAACACAACTCTCTGCTGTCTGAATCCAGTCGTCCTCATGAGAAACCAGGTACAACTGTGTAAATCCACAAAAAACAAAACAAAGTAAACAGCCTCCTTTGTTTGTTCCAGGATAAAGACTTTGGGAAACAAACCCTCCATAAGGGTCACGCCAACCCGCTGGCAGAGGTGACGACCAGCCTGAAGACCTATCAGCACTTCACCCTGGAGAAGGCCTATCTAGGCGAGGACTTCTTCTGGGCTTTCACGCCCGTAGCGGGGGACTTTATACGGATACGATTCTTCACACCTGTCCGCATTGAGAGGTTGGTACCAGGGAGTTACAGGGTCCAAAGTGGTCATAGAGGTTATAAGGGTTGACACGTTGTGAAGGGTACCAAAAGATACAGTACAAAGGTGTTAAAGAGTCCTAGGGTTACCAAAAGGTTCTAGCAGGACACAGTCTGAGGGGTACCAGAGGTCAACAGGGCATTACATTTTTAGTGTACTCTACTACTAGTTGTACAGCCTCAAGGGTACTGTAGAGATTACAAGGTCTCAAGGATGCCAGGGAGCACTAAGGGATACAGGCAGGATCTCAGGGGTACCAGAGTATTCAAGAGGTTAGAGGGTGGGAGGGGTGCAATGAGATACCAGGGCATCAAAAGGTACTAGTGGGTGATTACATGGCATTGGGGGCACCAAGTTGTTGTAGGAGGGGTAAGAGGTTATTGAGAGTCAGGAGTAACAGAGGGTATCCGATACCAGGGGCACTAGAGGTCTTAAGGAGTTGCAAAGTCTCAGGGGTGCCAAACGGTAATAGAGGACTTACCACTAGGTGTTACAGGACCCCAGAGGTACCAGAGGGCACTAGGGGATACAGGACCGGATGGCATTAGGTGTACCAAGATGTCAAGGGTACCAGAGTGTACAAGAGGTTAATGGGTGTAAGGGGTATCATACAATCCCTGGGTCTAACATGGAACTGGAGGTTTCTAGGAGTTAAAATATCTCAGGGATATCACAGGGTATTTCTAGTATTACAGGGTCTCAGGGATACCAGAGGGCACTATGGGGTTAGATGATCTAGGGGGCACAGAATTGAATTAGGGATCCAAGATGTCAGGGGTAAGAGTTCCAAGGTATTGGTGTTACCAAAAGGTAGTAGTCGTCACACAATCACAGGTGTCCCAGAGGTCACTAGGTGTTACAGGGTGTGAGGGGTAACAGAAGATACAAGTGTATTACAGGGTAGTAGAGGGTACTGGGGAGTTACAGTCTTAAGGGTACCAAAAGGTGTATTATAAGTTACAGGATTTGATACTCTTGCATCAAACCAGAAGATACTGGAGAGTCACAAGGTGCGAGAGAGTACTAAGAGTTACAAGGTCCCATCCAGGTCTCTAGGATACCACAGGGTATCAAAGGGGTACCCTACAGGTTATAGGGTGTATTCCTCCACACCCTATAACCTGTAGTACCCTTTGTTAACTACAGTGATACCACCACTTCTCCTACAACTGTTACTACAACTTCTGCTACTGCTAATACTACTAGTTTGTTGCTACTAGTAATCATCATTTTCATCAATATGTAGTCACGAGTGATCTGGTGCTCGTTGTTTTATGAAACTTCTATGATATTGTTGTTTGTGAGTTATTTGTGCTGCTTTGTGTGTACTTTCTTGTTGAGTTTTGTGCCTTATTGTACGTATATGTATTGTTGAGTTTTGTACAGTTTCATATGTATTTTACTGTTGAGTTTTATGTATTTTAAAGGGTCATCTAGAGATGGGCTTTTCAAATTAGCTCATATGTGGCATTAGGTCATGTTATATACTTCTTCCTATACAAATAAACATTAAAATAAATGAAAAATATATATCATACTCACCAACTGTCTCGTCACATTTTTGTATTTCAGGTATTTCTTTCGGAGCGGGAACATCGAGCATCCAGGAGACAAACTCTTCAACACGTCAGTGGAGGTTCTGCCGTTCGATGTGAGTCTTTGAATCCGGTTACTGAACCAGTAATCAATCATTCATAGTTTTGTCCAATAATAATGTGTATTAATAACATTGTACTCACTAAGATAATATCTGAGATCTGTCTGATTGATTGACCGTTAGTGTCAGACTCTTTTTTTAGTGACATTACCATTTTCCCAGATCTCAACTATTGATTTGATGAGTACAATGTTATTATTAATGATAGAAATGATGGACAAAGCTGCAAAAATAACACCCAAGTTAGATTAAACTGGAATAATAGATCAATTTTATATTTTGATGAGATGTGTGGTGCATCTGAAGTAGGTGATCACATCTTAATACTTCCACATGGACACCTTACATTGCTGGGAACAAACTAAGTTTGTGGTTCCTTAAAATCGAGGCTGAGGGATGGATCACTACCTCTTCCTCCTCTGTGGTTGACTTTAAGACGGAGGCTGATTGAGACTGAGTGTCACAGCAGGACAGAGTGAGATATACTGAGAGAAAAGAGGATCCCCCACTGAGAGCAACCTCACCAGAGAAGAGAGGGAAGAAATAAAAAGAGGGAAAAAATCAACCGACAGTTTGAACAAGCCGAGGACACGTAGAGAAACGACTGGGGGGCAGGATGGAGGCGGTTGCCAGGGGTAACGCTGATCAGGAGAAGGGAGGAGAGGGAGATGATGGCAAGGTCTGATGGGAAAGGATGATGTGAAAGATGAAGAAGATAAACACAAGGAGCAACTAAACACAAAAGTCTGACAAACACTGAAATGTACTTTCCTAAACATCTGTTAACAAAAAGGTTTTGACACCCATCAAGGACTGTGTTCAAATCATATTCCGCCAACGCAGAATGGATGACTATGACTCAGGGAATGTTCTTTTTTCAATCTCTCAAGCTTTAAAAATTAACAGGGTCAGAGGGTTCGAGGTTGATGTTTCACTATGACAGATTTTACAAAGAGGCCTGAGAGGATGAAACAACCCAACATTTAGAGAAAACCAACAACAAACTAAAGAGTTTTGTTCTGTCTGCAACTCACAAAGCAAACACAACCCAACCTGCAACCAGACATCTTCACGTTTAAACTCAGGTAATGAAGGGATTTAGCCGATCAAATGTTACAGCCTGCCTATTGACTTGTCTGGTTGTCTTTGACAAATATCACAAAAGTGAATCTCCATTATGAAAATGTCCACGAAAAAGGACATTGTTATTAGAAACAAGCTGAAATTAGGAGAAAATGTAAATTCTACTTATTATTCTACATCCAGTTTGAATTTTATTTTCAGGTTTAGGTGGCACACTTTTGCCACTTTGAAAATGAAAAGACAATTTCAGCATCATCATCATTATTGTTATTATTATTATTATTATTATTATTATTATTATTATGTCAGTATTACTTTGGAGAACACTAAAACTAATTTGTCAGTGGTGTTTTAATTTTCATTTCGGTGGTAATTAAACATTTTTAAACATGTAAATGAAATTCTAGATTCAGAGAATGTAATTTATTTGACTTATTTTATTTCATTTGGATCCTATTAGCATCCGCAGAGTGGTTGTTTGTCTTCCTGGAGTCCAAACAACATGAGCAACAATTCATCTTTGTTTTGGTTGTGAATTTAATGTTTCCATAAACAGATTCAATAAAATGCCATCGAACCCCAACGTTGTTCTTCAGTGTGGATTTTTAGGGCTGATACTGATCAATGTTTTAATGTGATTAGCATTGAATGATTGATCATGATCACTATGAGTACAGAAAATTAAAAAAATATCTTAATAAGATTTAAAAAAAAAAAGGGGTATAATAATCAAATAGAGTGTTTATGTCCTTCATCTCTATTATCTCTAACTATTATCACATTGATCAATAAAATGAGAAAAATCAAAACAAGCCAAATATAGTAAAATAAATGTACATATGGAAAGGTAGACAAACTTAAAATTAAAAACTACAGTCAAAATAAATAGAAACAATAATAATAATAATCAAAAAGGTTCCAAAATTGCAATAACTAAAGATCTGTGTGAGATTAATCAATTATTGTTTTAGTGACTTTTTGACTTTGTCATCAATCATGCACACACTAGTTAATTAAATTATTTGATTTTAATATTGGCAGATGTAAACTTCCATATTTTCTCGCTTCTTCTCAAGCTTGTAGAATATTTTTAATGTTTCCCATCCATCCATTCATTTAAAGTTATTTATACACATACGTATATATTTATATTATATATTCTACTACAGTATGTTACTATAACAGGGAAGTTAATTTGTGTATTTGTGTGTATTTTCCAGAACATCCAGGCAGAGAAAGAGGCCTTGACAGAAGGGAGGGAGAAAACGCCAAAGTACCATCGGACAGAAGACGGATTCATCAGAATAGGTGAGTGAGGATGTCGTGATCATCACAGAATTATCAATAATCTTTTTACATATTAACTCAATTATTCAAATTTACATAGGGGGGAAAGTTATGTTCCTGTCCAACTTAATCAAATGTTTGTTTTCTGACAGATTTTTGGTTAAATTTGTGTTAATAATGTAGACATGAGATCTGTAAACATCAGTATAAGACTCATCATACCAGCAGAGACACAACAGTCTGTTATTCAGGACGACATCCCTCAGCTTCTGTTTTCCTGCAACAACGAGGACACGAATGCATCCACACACACACTCACCATAGTAGAGCTTCAGCGATTAATCGATTAGTTGAGTAATTGATTGACAGAAAATTAATCTGCAACTATTTTGATATGTGAATAGTCTGTTATAAACTGAACAGAATATCTTTCAGTTTTGGACTGTTGATTGGACAAAACCAGTGGTGGAAAGTAACTGAGTACATTTACTCAAGTACTGTTTAGAGGTACTTGTACTTTACTTGAGTATTTCCATGTGATGCTACTTTCTACATTTCAGAGGGAAATATTGTACTTTCTACTCCACTACATTTATTTGACAGCTTTAGTTACTTTTCAGATGAAGATTTGACACAATGGATAATATAACAAGCTTTTAAAATACAACACATTGTTAAAGATGAAACCAGTGGTTTCCAACCTTTTTGGCTTTTGACGTCTTACAAAAAGCAGTGTGTAGTCGGGGTCACATTTCACATGTCTATGAGTTGTTAACAGCTCCACCAAATAGTGATTTTTCCCTCTAAACTTCTCACATGCTTTCATTTCAATAAATGTTCAAATGATCCAATATTTCAGCAAAAATCAAAGATTAGAGAAAAAGTCCAAAAACTGAAAACAGATTTGTGTATCAGAACTTTGTTTTTTCTTCTTTCCTCTCCCATTAATCATCTCACCACCCCTCAGATTTATCTGCTGACCCTTTGGAGGGGCCCCGACCCCTAGGTTGGGAACCACTGGACTAAACTAGCAAACTGTATATAAAGTAGTGTAAACTAGCTCCACCTCCAGCAGCTACAACAGTAACATGCTGCTCTAACACTGATGCTTCACTATTAATAATCTAATGATGTCATATATAATAATATATCAGTCAGAGGGACCAAACCACTACTTTTACTGCAATACTTTAACTACATCAAGCTCATAATACTTATGTACTTTTACTGCAATACTTTAACTACATCAAGCTCATAATACTTATGTACTTTTACTGCAATACTTTAACTACATCAAGCTCATAATACTTATGTACTTTTACTGCAATACTTTAACTACATCAAGCTCATAATACTTATGTACTTTTACTGCAATACTTTAACTACATCAAGCTCATAATACTTATGTACTTTTACTGTAGGAGGATTTTTCATGCAGGACTAATGGAGTATTTTTACATTGCTGTATTGGTACTTTTACTGGACAAAACAAGACATTTGAAGACTTTGATGTGATCGACAATTTTCACAGTTTTCTGAATTAATGATTAATGATTAAATTGAGAAAATAAGTTAGTTGCAGCTCTATACTATGTGGACTCTAAATGGTACTACAGGCCTCTCCAACCCTGAGCTTAGCCTCGTCTACTGCAGCCTCTCTGATAAAGAGAAACACACAGTCACTAAACCCTTTATGCACATTTTTAATGTGGGAATGAAAATAACCAGAAGAATTGCCAGAAATTAGATTAAAAAAGTGTAAAAGTTGGTATTACCCCTCAAACAACCCTTTAAAAAAAGAGAAATCTTTCCTTCTTTGTCCTGATGAAGAGCAGCAGTAACATAAACTCACGCTGAAGGCAGTTCTGTGTGAAGGGTTTGTGGGACATTTACAAGTTTGGCCGGTGATGTAAAGTTCACTGGTTTGGGGAAATTTCTAATATTATTTTATGAGTTATGTAAGCAGTAAAACAGTAGCACTGAGCAGTAGCGGGTCAGCTGGTAGCTGCAGGGTTTGTAGGTGGTTCTGAGCACAACTTCTTGACAATAAATCATCTGTTAGAAGTTTCTGTGTTGCTCTGATCAGCTGTTCAGACAGATAAACATCAACACAAACAATAAACCAGTAGGTAAACACACCTGCAGCAGGTAAACACGCCTGCAGCAGGTAAACACGCCTGCAGCAGGGGGCGCTGTAACCGACTGCTGACTGGTGAGAGGTCAGCAGCTTGACGACAAAACCTGATTTATTAGGATATGTGTAAATTAATAAAAGATTCAAGACAGTAACACGGTCGTAAATTTACTTTACTTTAGTTTATTACATGTTATTACAGGGACAATGTACAAAAAAACATTAATCTCACACAAGGAGAAGAAAAACACTAATCAACTAATGCAGTTAATACAAATACACGTTCAAAATACATTTAATACTAAATATACAAAAAAATGTGAATAAATACACATAATTACAAGAAGTTAACAAAAAGGACTAAAAGCTTACAGTCATGCTAGCGGTTAGCGTCACCATGAGGTTGACCACAGAAGTCAACCTCATGGTGGCGCTAGAGGAAAAGTCTGTCAGATTCATCCATGAATGTCTAAATCAATCCATCCAACAGTAACAGAAATATTTCAGTCTGGACCAAAGTAATGAACAGACCGACATTACATCCACTGAGCTGTGCTGCTAGCATGGCTAAAAAATAAATAAACACATAAACTAATTTAATATCATTTATTTGGTCTTTTAGTGGAGCTTCAGGGTTTATTTCTCCATCAGCAGAATGTCGTTTTCCTCGGTGGGGTTTATATATTTTTGATTTCAGCAGATTTATTTGGACCTTCAATAGATGTTTTGACCTGCTGTCTCCAATACAAATATAACAAGAAGAAGAAGAACCAACAGAAAATGTCTTTAATAGACCTTCTCAACAGTTTGTGCTGTAAAAACATTGAATCTGGAGACTTTTCTTTTTCATCTTTCCTCCAAAAAGTGACCTAATTTCTGAGACCATTTCAGTCCACTGAGGATTTAAAGAAGGTATGAAGAGAGGGTGGCGTGCAGGAGGAGAGGAGGGCGAGTCTGATCTGACATCATAAATTACCAGCAGCTCTTTATCCCCTTCATTAATTTTTCAGATGAGTCGGCGGATCGATCCATGCCGCCTCTCCTTCACTCTATTAATTTCAGCGAGCTGCCTTCAGACCTCCTGCGTCTGCAGAGAAACGCAGAGATCGTCCACACGTTTCAATAAGATTCACCGTGTGAGAGATTCAGGACTAAACAGGAAGTTAAAGAAGGAAAGCAGAAACAGAGAAGATGAGATTATATACACATCTGTTCCTCTTTACCATGAAGATAATCTTTCTCCAACGTCAAACAAGTCCCGGTCGTCTAAATGTGAAGAATAAATCCGGTTTATTGCAACTTGCATTTGCATTTGTCCATCATTTCTAACTTTAATAACACTATAGTCATTATGTTAATGTCTGAGATCTGTTTCACACTCACTTTATAGTGATTCTGTTCCTCCACATCTCAGATATTAACTTAATGAGTTCAGCAGCGGTGGAAGAAGTACTCAGATCCTTTACTCCTTTATGTAGTTAAAGTATTGCAGTAAAAGTACATAAGTATTATGAGCTTGATGTAGTTAAAGTATTGCAGTAAAAGTACATAAGTATTATGAGCTTGATGTAGTTAAAGTATTGCAGTAAAAGTACATAAGTATTATGAGCTTGATGTAGTTAAAGTATTGCAGTAAAAGTACATAAGTATTATGAGCTTGATGTAGTTCAAGTATTGCAGTAAAAGTACATAAGTATTATGAGCTTGATGTAGTTAAAGTATTGCAGTAAAAGTACATAAGTATTATGAGCTTGATGTAGTTAAAGTATTGCAGTAAAAGTACATAAGTATTATGAGCTTGATGTAGTTAAAGTATTGCAGTAAAAGTAGTGGTTTGGTCCCTCTGACTGATATATTATTATATATGACATCATTAGATTATTAATAGTGAAGCATCAGTGTTAGAGCAGCATGTTACTGTTGTAGCTGCTGGAGGTGGAGCTAGTTTACACTACTTTATATACAGTTAGCTAGTTTAGTCCAGTGGTTCCCAACCTAGGGGTCGGGCCCCTCCAAAGGGTCAGCAGATAAATCTGAGGGGTGGTGAGATGATTAATGGGAGAGGAAAGAAGAAAAAACAAAGTTCTGATACACATGGACAAAACTACAAAAATAAATTGTAATAACCTGGAGTTATCCTTTAGCTACATATCAGGCTGTTTAGTTTGAGCACTTTATGGCCGTTTGGCTTCATCTTCTCTGGTGGTGAAAACGAGCTCATTAAGATCTCTGAGTCTGAACTCCAGCATGTGCTGCCTGTCAAACATTTGTTGGCGTCGACGTCTAAGACAAGATATAATTACATTCAGAGCTGCTTTCTTACCCCATTGAGAATTGTCCCTGCCACATGGCAGCATGTTCGTCAAACTGTCCTGTTACTCTTGATCTTGTATTGAATCCATAACTGTCAGTGTTCCCTTTAAAAAATACAGAACATCACTGCAGAGAGAACAGACAGATTCAACCTCCGGGTTTTATCTTCTTCATTTTCTGTCTCTGTGTGATCTCTGTTTCTGAGAAAAAGCTCTTAGACTGCAGTACATGTCGCTGGATCCTGAATGAAAGCCATAATACCCACAATAATAACAGATAATACCTGTGATAAACAATAACACACACACATGCACCCCAGACGCTGCTCTTTGTTGGGATTACGGTCACACTGGTACCTGGATGCATCACATCTAGGATGATAATCCCAGTAAATAAAATCCTCTGGGGGGGATTATTGCTCTGTTGAGGTGCAGTCACACCAAAAACCAACGTTCACCGAGCAGAAAGAGGACTGAACACCAGCGGGACGCCAGATGGGCCCTGATGGAGACGAATGCAGTGATAATACACACACACACACACAAAACATCACTTTTTATTTCTGCACTGACAGCCGACAGTCATATAAGGAAGAAAACCATCACAAAACCACAGGGGTTAGTTAATGGACTTTGGATAAATGTAATGGGTCTTAATAACCCTGTAAATTATGCACAAAAAGCATAAAGATCCCTCAATTACACGAACCTCCATCAGCAAATGAATATATAAATAATAAACCAGGAATAAATCCCTTAAAAACCCCATGGAGGTAAGTAACCCTTACTCTTATTATCGGGGCTTTTAGCCATGCAAGCTGCATCTCTGTGGACGGAAACTTAACTCCATCCACCACTTTGCTTCAGACAGAAATATCTCAACAACTGTTGGATGAATTGCTGTGAGATTTAGTTCAGACATTCATGTTCCACTCTGGAGATGAATTGTAATAACTTTGATGATCCGCTCACTTTTCATCTCGTGCCCCCATCTGGTTAAAACTGTAATTTGTCCAAAACTTAAAAGTACAGGAAACTTTCATTTTAATATTATATATATTAATATGTCGGGAATACATGTGATGTAACGTTCAAAGCATTTAAACTTACAGAAAACATCAAAAAAACAACTAATGTATATGTGGATATACTGAACTGTACATACACACAAATCTTTATTTTATTTATTTATTATTTTATCACAGTAACAATATGGAATACATAGAGGAGTGGGCAACAAAGGAGAGGGAGTTTATGATGAGATGACTTTGTTGAGTTGTTTTGTGTATTTAAATGTTGAGGTTGAGCGTTAGTGTCCATATTGTAATTCTTGTATTTGTGTTATTTGAGATGTAGGAACTGAATTGATATCACTCAAATGAAAAAGTGTGTCCAAACCTTTGACTGGTACTTCATATTGTTAAGAAATGCTAATAAAAAGTTATACACAGAGAAAAAACTAAAAATCACCTTTAATTTTTATTATTTTTCTTGCAGAATCCATACACCATATGATATCCAAATAAAGAGAAACTAATGATTATTACACCATAAACATGTTAATTACAATGCAAAACCACTGACAAAAACCAAAAAACATCAAAGAATGGGTGCACATTTAATACAAACAATACTACCAAAAATAGGAGTTGAGAATCAGAATATTGTCATGATACTCAGGTACAATGAAATTTCTCTGTTTGGTTTCTCTCAATGTAGTTTAGACAAATAAATAAAAGCAGTATCAGAAAACAGCAGTAATAGCAGCATAATGGGTAAATTAAATTTACACATCCACAATATTAATAAATAGATGTTAAATCTTTGTGTTGTGTAGGTTGGTGTCTGTGTTACATCATTATCTGATTTTCTTGGTATCTTGTATTTTCTATAAATGACTGCGTGTTTTAAAAGGGTTGTCGCAAGGCATTCTGGGATTTAAATGACCCAAAAAACACACAAACCACATTCCTGAAAGTCTGTGAACATCACAGATTCCTCTAAATGTAACATGTGAAAGTCCATCAGGTTATTGATCCTATTGATCGTCTCTTCCAGGAACGTTCCAGAATGGGATCGCGGAGGGGGAGGTCGACCCCACCTTTGGGCCCCTGGAGGCCATGCGTCTCTCAGTGATAACGGACTCACCGGTCTGGGTGATCCTCAGCGAGGTGAGGTGGTCTGGGTGGATAGCTGGGACCAGTTTAAAACTGGTTTGACACACAGCAGCTCAGGGTTTTGTTTAGAAACGCCTTTGAATGGAGACATTTATCCAAAATGACAGTAGATAAGGAGCAGTGAACAGGGCGGCGGAGGTCTTTGGGTAGGTGTAGGGGTCAATGGGTGTCTGCAGTTAAGTAGATTTCAGTAAAGGTTTCATGAGTCCCGAAGTCCTTGCTGGGGTTCTAGAGGGGTAAATAAAGAGGTTCTTTAAGTGGAAGGAAATTTCTAAGAGTGGTTTGAGCATCCTTTAGGGGGTCTAAGGTCTTAAAAAGTCCCAGTGGAGTTGTGAAGGTTCAACAGGTGCTAGAGAGGGTTAAGGTTCAAGGGATGCCTGCAGAGGTTCCACAACTTTCAGAGAGGTTTACATTAATCCCTGAATTAGTCTTTAATGGGGTTCCAAGAATCCTGGAGAGGGTTCCTATTGTCATTGATGTGATCCCAGACATGTTTTGCAGGTTCAAAAGGTACTAGAACATATTTAGGGGGCTTTTGAAGGGGGTTCCAGGAATCCCAGTAGTAGTTCTGGCTGGTTACAGAAGTTGCAAGTTCTTGACAGGTTTTCAAGGCGCCTTGATGGCTTTTGAGTACCAGATAGTTTGGACGGATGTTAGGATTCTTTGGAGTCCCTTTACTTGTGTGTTGAATGGGTTTTTAAAGGTTTTGGGGTGGTTACAATGGATAATGAAGGATAATTCCAGATTTTTCATGATCTCTGGGAGTTGAAGGGGGACAAAAGGCTGGTTCCAGGTTCCTCAGTTGAGTTTGAGAGGGTCTGCAGGAGTTCCACTGTTTTCAGGAAGGGTTCCAGGACTTCTGAGATCCTTTCTGGGCCTCTAGGGGGGTAAATAAAGTGGTGTTCTGGAGGTTCAAGAGGTCATTGTTGTGGTTCCAGGCGTGTCTTTCCAATAATGCCAGATGGGTTTTTAAAGAGTTTAAGGAAATTTCAGATTTTCTTTAAAAAGTTCTTGGTGTGAGGTCCCTGGATTCATCGGAGGGGATAAGGGAAATTCTAGGTCTGGTTAAGAGTTCTGAGGATTTAGTCAAAGTTCAAACGACATTAAGTCTTGATTGCTTTTTGCTTAATCAAAAGGAGTTTTGTTTTTATTTAGGTCGACCACTCCTAAAATGGTGTTTATGTCAAAAGGTTAATTTCAGAAGAAATCTCTCTACAATAGAACATGTTCCTAAAACAACAAATAAACTCATATGGTTTGTTAGTCAGACTAATTCACACTACAAAGTAGGAATGTGGAATGCAAACCTTTGAGCGTGAACTCCTGACCTCTGACCTCTCTCTGAGAGTCGGTGAGGAGAAAGTCCTTCTGTCTTTAACCCTTTGATGAATAAATTAGTGTGGGTTCAGTGGAGAACTTAAGCGTCTTGTGACTTGCAGGAACATTTCTTTAAGAAATCACCAGCATCAATCCAAAAATATCTGGATCACTATCAACTCCAAGATCACTATTAGTCTGAACTCATTTGTTTCTGTATTTTATTTTGAGTTTATGTCTTCCAAACTCTAATGCACAAAGTCAAACTGTGCAGCACTTTTATAAAAGGGAACTCTGTAAAACAAATCAATGAATTCATTTCAGTTCTTGTAATTTTAAAGACAAAATCAATCATCACATTACAAACGTATTTCATTTATCATATTTAACCATCGTTTAACTCCTGATACCTCTGAACGGAGCCATTTCCCCCTCAAAGGTTTTTAGTTTGCCATCAGTGAGATTCTTATCAAATATTTATCTGCACTTGTAACATCAGCTGCTATTAAACATAAATACATAACTAAAACAACATCTGAAGGAATGGTGGTTCAATATATGGTCTCCAAGAAATTGTGAATTTCTTGTCAGTGAGGCAGAAGTTTGGGACATAAACCAAAATCTGTGATAGTGGTTCGGCCTCATTCCTGCCACACATTTGTGAGATATTGATGAAAACTGTTTGGTGAGAATTAGTTTTTGATAATGATCATTTTATTTTAAAATGCAGCAATGAGTAAAATAGTTATGGACATGTTTACAGTGTTGATGCTTTGATAGACTCTGTATTAACTCAGCTGATACAGATGTTTTTATTTTCTGTGTCAAGTCGAAATTCAACATTTTGCTCAAATCTGTGACAAGTTTTTCAAATTGAAACTTTGTTGTGAATATTAAGTTTCTGTTTTATTTATGATATTACAACACAAATGTGAAAATATAATTTTACAGTGTGACTGAACACTGTGAGAACCAGCAGGACTGCCGATGAATCATTTCTACTTATTACTACATTTAATGTGTTTTATTGAATATGAATGTTCTATTTTTAGCTTTAATGAGTGTTTTATACATAATTTATTCTGTCTCTCCAGTTTTGTAGTATTGTCTTTTTGGTTATTAGTGAGATTAGTGGGAAAAGTTTAAAGGTGGGACATGAGGGAATATTCAGATACAGAATCTCAGATGGTTTACTGTTAAAATACTGTGGTGCACTGTGAGTTCATACTGGTTCTTACTGGTTTCTGTGGTCTGTCTTCTCTCAGATCTTCATAAAGAAAGCAGAGTGAAGCTCCTCTCCCCTTCAGCGATACCTCAGCACCTCCGAGCGTCCGAGCGCCGAGCTGCTCGCCAGCTGCCGTCCCGCTCACCAGTTCCCCACCGCGGTGCCACAGCGCCGCCTTCTGGCCGGACCTCGCCACTGCGGGGCTGAACAGACGAGAGACTGAACAAACAGACCACACAGACAGACAGACAGACAGACAGACAGACAGATGATAACAGGACACGCAGGAAAAAACCTGTCGCCTGGTTTTGCACAACGCGCAGAAAGAGAAACTCCTCTCAGACGATGCTGTAATTAATCATGAAACCTGTATTTATGTGTACATACAGTGAGGTAAATGTTGAAAACACTGGTAACTGTCAAGGCGGTGGCGAGAGCACCATGCCACCTCTGATGATGAAACTGTCGCTTCAAAAGACTCAAAGGCCTCTTTCTATCTGCAGACGGCCAGTCCGGACCTTTCTATCAACACTATCCCACCAGTTATACCCCACAGTAACCATGTATGTGCATATATGCATAGAAACACACTATCATATGAATGCCCTCAGTGTGTTGATACGTGTCTGTATGTTGCTGCTCGGGGGTTGACGAGTTGCCTTAAACAAAGACGAAGAGCAGATTTACTTCAAACAGAAACGACCCCGGATCCAAAAATGTAGCAACCAC
Source organism: Thunnus albacares (assembly GCF_914725855.1). NCBI lineage: Eukaryota > Metazoa > Chordata > Actinopteri > Scombriformes > Scombridae > Thunnus > Thunnus albacares. The sequence goes on along the minus strand of NC_058115.1, from coordinate 33,646,834 downwards.
CGATACCCAGAATCCTATGCTGCGACCTCGGACCTTCTCACACAGCGTTTATCATTGTGGCTTGACACTACTGACGATGGAAGAAGGCTGGTATTTAGTGTTTTTTTTATGATTCACTTTATTTTAAGTTAACTGAGGCCTTGTCACTGATGACTGCTCTGTGTTCTACTTCGCAGTACTTTAATTTACTCTGCTGTGCTCTATAGTACTCCACTGTACTGTAGTTTTTTCAGTCCAGTGCAAAAAGTCTTTTCTTTCTTTTCTTCAGTCTCTCATTGACATGTTTGGTAATAAATAGTAAAATAATAAAAATTCTTCCACCGGTTTAATTTTCATTTCTCCATAAAGACGCTTTCAGTCATCCACTGGGACTTTGGTTTGTAGTGGGAGACTCATGTTTGTTTGAATTTTTTGATAAATTGTTCCCTGAAATTACTAATTTGTGCCTTTTTATATCCTTAATTTGTTCCTGAATCAAGTTGTTTCCTTCAGTCTGTGTCCTCGTCACCTCCACACTCTCACTTTAGACCAATTTAATTTAATCCTGCTTGATTCGGAGCTTTGACTGAGGTATGTAGATCTACGGTGTGTGGCCAAAAGTAAGTGGACAGCTGTGTCCTACTTTTGGTCTGTCAGCGTACAGTCATATTTTAGACAGCGTTGTTTGTGTTTGTCCCTTTGACACAGAGCAGCTGTGAAATGGTTTTTCCCAGTTTGGTGTGGAAATCAATCTCATCACGAGCCAACCAAACTAACAAACAAACAAACAAACAAAAAGCCAAAGGAAAGAATGCTAAACTAATCATTGTGAATAAACATATAATAATAACAGTTCACCGATCAGCTGACAGTAATCCTGTAAAAACAAAAACTGCATATTAAATAAAAAAACATTAAATGAAAAAATTAGAAATCAAGAATTATATGTGATGAAAGTTTCTTTTTAAAAGCAACAGGAGGTATCTGAATGAATACTGATCATGTTTCATTTTGTAAGAAAATTAATTTACATATAAACACACATGATGAATATTAACATGAAATACTGAGAGAAGATGTTTTCTGAACATGAAGTTTATGGAGAGTAAAGCTGTATTATGTTTTGGCCCAAACAATATTAGCATCAACCAAAAATAGTGATGAATCATGAAATAATGTTAGTTAGTACATAAGACACACTGATGATCCTCAGTAACCTGAGAAATGTCTCTTCAGTCTGCTAACACCTGAACGCACCTCCTGCAGATATTATGACATTATTATTATATTAAACAAATGTTCTTGTGGGAGCAAATCTCTGCAGACAGGTTCTAACTTGTGCTGGAGTCTTTAACCAGAAGACCGAAGGCTGCACATTAATAACACACGTTACACCATCTCATGTACAGTAATGTTCAGCTGTCCACGTACTTTCGGCCTTTACTGCACATTTCTTATTGTGTGCTGAAGGTTTTGGCTGTTAAACACAGTGTCGTGTTTTTGTATTTGACATTGATTAAAATATAAAAGCAGTGACTTGCAGTTGTTCACGTTTCAGTTTCTCAGCTCAGATGAAAAGTGAACGTTGAACATGCAGGAAGGCAGCAGTGGAAGCTGTGAGGTACTTTTACTTTCCAGTTGATGCTACTTTGTATTTCTACTCCAAGATATTTCAGGGGGAAATATTGTACTTTTTCAGGTATTTTCCACCTCAGTGTGTGTTTCCAGGTGTGTGTCTGTGTAAAAAGTATAAAACCTTTTGATGATGTCACAAGCCGAGGTGGAAAGTACCAGAAAAAGAAGAACTACAGAGTTCTGCAAACGTCACATCTGTCTAACCAACGCTGACTCGAGTGACATCACACACACATCTGGAAAGCTCAAGTTTAAAAAGTAAACAAATCTCGGGGGTGTTGAGTTAGAAAGATGTGAGGTGAGCAGAGCAGACTCTACTAGCATCACGCACCACAATCTCCAGGTGCATTGTGGGTAATGTAGGCGCCAGGTTTTGACAGGATAATAAAGACGATATCTCTGGTTCTGCTGCATCAACGTTGATCCTTTTTTTTTCCAACAGTGTTGCAGGAGTGAAATGATGAATCTGTGGAGGACAGAAACGTAGAGGCCCCTTTTCAGATCAATATTTTATATGTTTATAAAATGTGCATCGATACAGATCAGACTATCAAACAGTATAACTTGTTAACATCTGATCTACTTCCACAACATTAAAATGCTGCTTAAATATAAACATCAGTGAATCAATATGAATAATTATAATCATTTATAACACTCTAAATTGATCCATTTTGAATAAAACATGCTTTCATTTTGATACTTAAAATACATTTTGCTAATTTTTGCCGAAACTTCTGTACTTTTACTCACGTAGATTTTGAATTTTGAATACAGGACTTTTACTTGTGATGGAGTATTTTTTTCATCATGGTGATAAAACATCTCAGTGCTTCTTCCACCCCTGCAGAGAAGAACCTGCTACACACTGAAATACAGTCAGTTAACTGCTGTTGAAACAACTAAACAGTGTTTTTTTACATCTGAAACGCAGACCAGAGATGAAATCCATCTGTTCTTGGGTTCTCAGTTACTCAAACACAGTAATTATTTATTTAAGGGAACAAACTCACAATTCCATGGAACAAGATTACTCATTTGAAGGAAGGATTCATCAAAAGCTTTCCTCCTTCAGATGCAGCTCAGTGCACCTGTCTGGACGTGTTTAAGGGGATCAAATGGAAAACGGACGACGCAGCAGAACTTCGGCTTTGAAGTGAAGCGTCTTCGAGCTTCAGGAAACATCCTGAATTTGTTTCTTTGTTTGTTTCGTTGTAAGATGCACTTGAATGCATCGCTATAATCTTGTGTTTGTCTTTTGTATCCTTTAGATAAAATTCTATTTAAATGATCTTAAACTTCTATCCAATCTGTGAATTGTAATAAAGACAGAAATTGAAACGGTTTCTGGTGTCGGGTTGTTTCGGTTGGTCGCTTCCCTTCACTTTTTTAAGTGACTAGTTGGGCAAATTTCTGGGAATGTCGTCATGTTTCATCAAAGAAAATGATGAAATACCAACATGGCTGCACTGGTTAGAAACTGATTCATCACAGAGAAGCTGTGACGTACACGTTTATATTAATATTCACGCAAAAAAGCTGAAGCTGAGTTTATTTTCTTTTACATGTACACATGAAAAATGGTGACAGAAAATACAAGTGACCCCGTGTGACCTTTACAAACAAGAGAGTCCAACTTTTAACTGTCTGAACGAGCAGAATAAACATGTTTAACTGTGATTAATTAAAGAGTTTAGGGTTAAATTGAGGATTAAAGGAGTTAATCAGCAACTTTAAGGTTCATCACAGTGACTGATGGAGTAAAAGCAGCCTGTTGTTTGTGGGTCTGGTGATGTGACGGTCACATGACTGAAGATCACATGATTCTCACAGCTCTCCACTGACCTGCAGACCGAATTAAAGGAATAGTTCTGGGAAATAAGTTTATTTTTCTTTCTTTCTGAGAGTGAGATGTCAGTCTCACGTTGATGTGTTCAGTACAGACCTGCATTCGGGACGTGGTTAGCGTAGCTTAGCATAAAGACTGGAAGCAGAGGGAAACTGCTAGCCTGGCTCTGTCCACAATTCAAAGATACACTTATCAGCTCACAGATTAATGTATGTTATATCTTGTTTGTTTAATCTGCACACAAACAAAAATGTAAAAACAAACATGGTTTCAGGGATTTATGTGCCAGAACTATTTTCACTATTTGTCAGAAGCATCAGTCATCGCATTTAATCTTTATAGATGACTGAGAGACAACATATCAGTATTTATATAATGAGAGTGGGCTTAAGGTTGGAAAAACTGGTTTGTCTGGTTCAATTCCCTGGTTAGCCGCTGAGATGCCCTTGAACAAGACCCTTATAGGACAAGTTCACAATTTTTCAAGCATGTCTTATACCAGCAGTCAGATGTCGATATCAACAGTGAAAGAGGTTTTCCTCGCTGTAATCATTCCTCCTGTTCATACTGGATATTAAAAGATCCTTCAAATGTGCTTTCAATGGAAGTGATGGAGGCCAAAACCCACAGTGTGTCCACACAGTCATTTAAAAGTCTGTGTGAAGCTTCTATTCAGCTTCATCAGTCTGAGTTAATCATATCAAGTGGATATCTGACACATTTACAGTTTTTTTAGCATCAAATTCCCTCTTTGTGTTTCCTCGGACAGTGTTTCCCTGTTGAGCTGCAGGTGGAAGTATAGTAACAAAAAGAGGGACTTTGGCACTAAAAAGACTGTAACGTTGAAAGATATCTACTTGATTTGAATCATTTGGATGCTGAAGCTTCATATTAGCTTCAGATAAACTTTGAAATACATTTTTTGCACAGAAGGAGGACTGTGGATTTTGTCCTCCATCACTTCCATTGTAAGGTCATTATGAAGGGATCTTCTAATGGTCAGTATGAACAGGAGGAATGATTACAGCAAGATAAACAGGTTTCAATGTTCATTTGGGCTCCTGACTGTTGTTTTAAGGCACACTTGAAAAATTGTGAACCCGTCCTTTAACAAGCAAGCCCACATACTACCTGGACACCACTGAATGCATCCTATTGTTATGCTTTTAAAGTGCAAAAGCCAATAATTAACAGTTATCATAAATGTTGTGAAGCATAAAGTACAGTATGTTCAGCTGAGATGTAGTGGAGTAAGAAAGATAAATCATCAACAATGCAAATACCAAAGTGAAGCGCCAGTGCTTAAAAACATGTTATTCTCCATGTCTACAATGAGCAGATGTGGAAGAAGTATTCAGATCCTTTACTTAACAAAAAAAATAGAGAAATGTAAAAAAAAATACTTTATAGCAAGTAAAGTCCTGCATGAAAAATACACAAATTTGTTTTCAGTTTTTGAGCTTTTTCTCTAATCTTTGATTTTTGGTGAAATATTGAATAATTTGAACATTTATTGAAATGAAACCATGTGAGAAGTTTAGAGGGAAAAATCACTAAAGCTGTCAAATGAATGTAGTGGAGTAGAAAGTAGAATATTTCCCTCTGAAATGTAGTAGAGTGGAAGTATAAAGTAGCATCACATAAAAATACTCAAGTAAAATACAAGTACCTCAAAATTGTACAGAACTTGAGTAAATGTAATTTTACACACGTGACATTCACAAAACCAGGATAATATCAATGTCTTATCTGTCTATATAACTCTAACATAGTCAGTATATGAAGCAGTGTACTATGACTGATTACAGCTACTGTACTGGAATAAAACCAGTTGCGGGCTCATCCAAGGAGTCCTTTTCATCAGCCGCACTCCAGCCAATCAGCGCTCACGTCCACTGACCGCTCCGCCAATCATCGCTGTCCACGAGGTTCAGCTCCGGGGGGGGCGGGCACTGTCCACTCCGTCTCCGCCTCGACCGAGATTTCTCTCCGACCAATCAGCTCCTGACAGTTGACAGGAAACGTCAAATACTCGCTCCGCCTGGCCAATCAGCGACAGGCAACGGCAGTTTGTGCCCTCCAATAATCCCACGTGACCCTCCTCAGCAGTTCCCAGGCGGTCACATCGGAGAGCCGGAGGTGAGTAAAGAGACCGATAAATGTCACTTATTAAAGGGATACGCAGCCGAATTGTTCTATTTTCTGACTAACGGTTGTCTATTTGAGCTGTGTGTGTGCTAATTATTTAGATAGCGTCCGTTTTTAGCCGTTAAACATGAAGCTCCGTGTCTCCAGCATGCTGTTAGCATTGGGCTGAGTGGCTAACTAAGGCTAATTAACCACAGGTGAACTCAGCTAGCCTGGTTAGCCTGCTCTGTTGGCCTTTACTAACATTTAATATCGTCAAACATGAAAGATTCAGCTACGTATATTTCAATATAGCAGTTTTAGTTCATATGAATGAAACTCTGGTTGTGTTTTGAATGAGAATTTGAGGCTAAATTAGCTCCTACACTTGTTTCGTAAGCAGCATCGCAGCACAGCTAGCTGAAATATCCGTGTTAGTTACGTGGGGGTTGTCACAGATCGATCAGATCAGATTTATCGAGCTGATAAAGGACATAAAAAACTGTTGAAATGGTATGAGAAGGCAGTGAGAATGACTGACTGTTTCAGAGGTCAGTACTGAATAAAACTGTCAGGAATCATTCATCAATCCTATCAATCACCAGATGCTCAATCAATACACATTTATGTAGTTCAACATGGTTAAAACACAGATAACTTTATATAAAACTGTTGTCGAGATCATAAAGTTGAAAAAAATACCAAATATGTCAGACTGACATTTGTGATGATGTGTATTTAAAAGGACTACAATTGAGGATTAAATTTAATCTGTTGAAGCTGAAACGATTAGTCGATTTATCAATTAGTTGCCAATTATTGAATTAATCTCCAGCTATAACTGATTAATTGTTTTGAGTCATTTTTAAGGAAAAATGTTAAATTTCTTTGATTCCAGCTTCTCACATGTGAATATTTTCATACTCTAGTCTCTATGACAGTAAACTGAAGATCTTTGAGTTGTGGTCAAAACAAGATATTTGATGACGTCATCGTGGACTTTGGTCGTTTATGGACCAAATGACTAAATCATTTAATCTGGCGGTTTATTTTCTGCAGTCGACTAATCGATCGAGCACTAAAAAGATCCACAAATCAGGCAGAATATTTCCTGTTTAGATGGAGAGCTTCAGCCTTTACAACTATAGTTCAATGAAAGAAACACAAACAGAATAAATGGAACATTATTTTAATGTTTAAATAAACAGTTTTAACTCTGAAGTGAATAAGTGAAACTTATATTGAATATCTGATACTAAGTTTAAAGGCAGTGAGTACCAGATTATTCTGTTATAACACCTAAATAACATCTCCGACAGCAGATCAAGACCCTTTTTTTCCTCTTAATGCTTCCACTTTAACTGTAAATCAATAGTTGGTTGTTTCTCTGACGGCTGACTCTCAGCGTCTCTGAATCAGACTTTATTCACAAAGGAATTTGTTTTGCTGAAGGAGTCAGAACAGCAAAATGAAGAATGAAGACACATCAGTGAAATGGAAAATAATATTAAATGGCTGAAAAAGAAAAGTGAAACAATAAATACTTGTTTTTATTTTTGATGTAAGGCCAAATGTCCATCACAGCTTCCCAGACCTCAAAATGATGCTTTTAGTTTCACTTCATTTTTTTATTCTGAGATCATGTAGAAGAATCAGTTTTTACAACCAGAACTAACACTTTAAACTGGTTTGTACAAGGCAGCCAGTCAGAGGAATAATTTAACATAATTTATCAGAAAGAGATTCCTGATGAGTGACAGATTGAAGATGATTCTGTCTGATAGTTTATACAGTTTACAGATTAAAATGAGGAATTATATTTTATCCATATTGTATGTCGACTGAGTAGCAACAAGCACTTGACTGCAGAGTTCATGCTGCTGATTATATAACAAACTAGTCCTGAACCTTATTTTAATTTGTTATAAAGCTGCAACTAACGATTATTTTCATTATCGATTAATCTGATCTAATAAACTGATCAGCTGTTTGGTCTCTAAAATGTCAGAAAATATTGATAAATGTTGATCAGTATGAAGATGTTCATATAGACGACTAAAGAAACCAGAAAATATTCAGTCAAGATGCTGGAATCAATGTTTCTTTTATTAAAAATGACTCGATCGATTATCAAAATAGTTGTCGTTCAACTAATCAATTAATTACAGCAGCTGTAGTTAATTAAATGAGTTGTTTTTATATGGAAGTACATGTATTTATGTTCATATGTATAATATATTTTACTTTTGATTTACATGATCAAAATGAATGACATCAGGAAGACTAGTGAACAGCTGACTGGGATGTAAATAAATAAATAAATAAATAAACAAATGTTGATATTTTGGCGGTGAATGAAGAGGAACCAGGTTACACTTAAACCCAACATGTCTTTAATTTGTACTTGTTTGTAAACAGTAAAGAAGCTGGAAGCAGCTTTACTGTCATTAATTCATTAATTTCCCTTCATTTAATCAGCTGTACGGTGAAGATCAGACACTTTTATATATTTGATGGTTTTACTGGAATCTTTACTGGAATCTTGTGTTTTAATGTTTTATATAAGTTGCAGTTAATTCGGCCAAAGTTCAAACCTGAGAGAACAAGCTTTATGTTTAATAAAAACGAGTCTATCTATGATCTCATGCTGGGATCCAGTCTGTCAGGTGAAGCGGCCCGACTGGTTCGACCGGCCGGTGTTCAGGTCGTGTGTCGGACCAGCGCCGCTCTGATCTGAAACCAGTAAGACAGAAACCAGCCCGTAACTGGCTTTGAGATTAAAATGTTGTGTCTGAGACAAAGTGAGCAGCAGAGTAGAAACACTAGATGGCAGCGCACTGACGGTTTTTATAATCACTATAAATTTAATCGTAAAGTTGTTAATAATGAATTTAAACCCGAATAAATCCACCAGTCTGGAGTCACATCGCTGCCAGTTAGAAAAGACGTCAAATGTTGATCTGCAGGTTTTTTCTCCACAAAATTTACAAACATATATTTAATAAAATTCAAATCATTTTTATCACTTGTTTCCATGATTGTCCTGAAATGAAGCAGTTTTAGTTTCTATTGAATCAGAAACAACAAGTTTTTTTTTGTTTTTGTTTTTTTTTTTACCACATTTAATCATTTTTGTGCTGAAAATTAATTTTAAGAAAATTTTCCCCACATTTACTCATTGTGACAAATTCTTCATCCTGGACACTGTTAATGTTCATCGTAGGATCAGAAACACATTTAACATGAATATTGAAACATTACGACAATTAAAAATGTCAGTAATTATTAAGAATTGTGTCCTGATTGTTTGTTGCAGGTAGAGCTGCAACAACACAGAAAAGATGTCTGAAACTGAATATCTTTTTAGTTTTAGACAAAACGGGCAAATTTCACTCATTTCTGACTTTTTATAATCCAGAAAATAATCGACAGGAAATGAAAATAATCATTAGTTGCAGCTCTACAGTTCTCTAAACTCTGCAGAGCATAAAAGCATGAGGAAAGGTGAATATTTCAACACATCGTTGGAGATATATTAACAGACGGTTGAGCAATAAATGCAGGAGCTGATGTGAGTCTGTAGTTCAAATGAGTGACGGATCAGTTATTCAGTGTTTTTATATTCTTCACACAGGAAGAGAAGCTGATTGTTGTTTCTGTGTTTAAACAGTAACCTGCCGGCTGCTCTGTTAAAGGCTGATTTCACTGTTTAATGCAGGAAGCTTCTCACTAGAATTTCCTTCTTAATCAGATTATTCATGACATTGATCTCATTGTGGTTTCTCCAACTTTTTTATGTGAATATCTTGTAGAAGCAGCTATGGTGATATTTGATTATTTTTATGGCTGTAAAGTAAATTATAAAGATTAAAACATGATTCGGGTCAGGAAATCATTTGCTTTTAGACAGTTTTCCGCCCTCAGTGATGCAGATTTCATTCAGTTAAGTTATTCCTCCAAAAGCTTTTTCTGCTTTTTTTTTTCTGAAACCCAGTTAGAAACCAGTAGAGACCAGTAGAGATATCAGAGAGTGAATCAGAGCAGCAGATGTCCTGCAGGCTCAGCGGGTCCTAATATCAGATTAACAGGCTGCGGAGCGACTCCAGGCCCGATGCTGCTGTCAGTCTGGATGTATAACAGCAACTTCAGCTGGTTTCACTGGACTGATTAGCAGGAGCCTGTCGTTTCACGCAGCCAATCACAGACCTTCTAAAAGCTTATTACCTCAGGCAGCAGGAAGCTGCAGCGGCGATGCATCACTGAGAGGTTTTGAGTTTACGGCTCGCTGTCTTATTCCTCCTTCCAGTCTGTAGATGTTCTTATTATCTGGATGTCAAGTTTTCTTTCATCCTGTTGTTTAATACCATAAATAAATAAATAAATACTCTTCACACTCAGGAGATCGATGAGTTGAAAATTTCATTTTTATTTTTGAACATTCAAAAAGAAATGACGACACTTTATCCTCACAGACTGATTTATTCATTCATTACTGAGAATTTAAGTCAAAACAGCCCAGAATAGAATATCAACATACAAAATTTCAAAAAATTTCAAATAAAGTACCAAACTAGTTTCCTTTTGCTGTCATAGAGTTAGAGAGACTCACACTTAAAGCTTTCTCCTAACACCTATTTTATCATATTTTAATTCAACTTTATCCTATTTTATTGTATTTTCATCTTTTTTTATTGTATGATTGTAAATGTTCTGACTCTTTGCGTTATGTGCTATAGAAATAAAATGTGCTTGTGCATGTTGTTGAAGGAAAACTGTGTCTGCAGTTAATTCCTTCAAACACCATGTGGGCGCCGGCCAGGCGGCTCTGATGCTAAGCTAACAGCTAACGGCTAGCGCCGGTGGTCGTACTGCCAGGCTGTTAGCCAGCATGCTAATCCTGCTGCAGGTTAATCTGATTAGCCTGGCGGTCTGCTACGTGAGAGGCTGCAGGCAGACGACTTCACAGCTCAAGTCATTAGCTGATCAATAGTCAGAAAATTAATGGCAGTTATTTTGATGATTAACAAATAATTTTCCAGCAAAAATACAAAAAAATTTCAGGTTCTCGAGTGTGACTGTTTGATACTTTCATATGTCATAAATGATATTGTATATTGTTAGAGAAGTGGAGCGACTGAGCTGATCAGTCGATGTTTCTTCATGTTTTTGAGGATTTTCTGCATCTCTGTATTATATCATCATAAACCGAATATCTTGAGTTGAACTGCAAAACTAGATTTCACCTTTTAAGTATTGGAATGAACATTTTCTGACATTAATGGACCAAAAGATTAATCGAGGAAACAACAGGCAGATGAATCAATAATGAAATATTAGTTAGTTTCACCCCTAAAACTCATCTGTAAACATTTTATCCTCTAAAAGTTCAGACGCCAAAGATTCAGAAAAAAAACATTAAATCATTTTTGAGAAGCAGAAACCAGCAAATTTGAACATTTTTAGCTTAGAAAATATGACTAAAAAGATCAATTATCAAAACAGTAGGGATTTTCTGTCAATTGACTAATGGATTGATCGCTGCAATAATCATTGTAATGTTGTTGCCTGTGAGAGAAAAAGGTCCAAAAATCAGTAAAATTCAACTTTTCTTAACTAGAGTTTATTTTTTATAAACAAACTGCTCTTGACAGGTTTTACAGTTGGTAGAGCAACGTTATTGATTATCATGTCGTTACTGGCGACAACAAACTGACAATTATCAGTCGTCATCATCAGCCCTGAAAGTCCATATTTACCTGTAAACACAGGTGTGTAATGAGCCACTGCAGCCTCCACTCGTGTGTGTGTGTGTGTGTGTGTGTGTGTGTGTGTCGTGGGGTGCTGCAGTAATCCCGCGGGGTGTAATCTCATTAAGCTTAATGGAGCTGAGGGTGTCGGTTGGTCACCATGGCGATGAATGGACGCCGGGGAGACGCAGGTTAACTACCTGCTGAGTGTGTTTTTAGTGACGGAGGTTCACGTCCGACACCAAACACCCACCAGTCTTTCCTGTTTGATGAACTGCAGGTGTTGAGATTTAAAACTACAACAAACAGTGAACTGAACTGGTCTGATGATCTGTTCTCATTATTGATTAATCTGTTGATTATAAATGTTCTGATCACTGTTCTGTTCAAAAGCCCAAAAACAAACCTGCATCCTTTAATCTTTCTGTATTTTGGTATAAATAAGTAATAATAATAACAAGAAAATCTAATTTGTAATGAAAATAATGTGAAGTTGCAGCTTTACAGTAAAGATTTTTGTAAAAACCAGTTGAACCACCCTGTGCTGGCTGATTGTTAATGGGAAGCAGCTGTAACGGGCGTTTGCTCTCCTCTTCCTCCTGCAGACTATGGATCAGAGGGTGTGGTTTAGCGTTCTTCTGGCGGCGGGCCTCCTCTGCCTCAGTTTGACTCCTGTCTGTCAGGCCGAGGACCTGGTGGAGGACGTCCTGGGTGACGATGTGGACGTGGAGGACGAGCTGGATCTGGATGTAGCCGGAGTCGATGACGACGAGGAGGAACTGGACATGCAGGACGAAGCTCCGCCTGCTCCTAAGACTCCTCCCACACCTAAAGTAAGAGATATACCTACTCACCTGCACATGAATGAACGCTGGTATGGATGTAAATGAGTAACAGAGCTCTCTGGATGGTTTATTGGGTCCATGAGGAGGGTGTGACAGTTTTCCCAGGAAGTGTGTGTGTGTGTGTGTGTGTGTGTGTGTCTGTCTGTGTGTGTGTTACTCATTAATCAGCTGAAACAGGAAATGAGTTTGATAAGGGAGCAGTGAACTGACCTGCTGATCCACTGACCTGCATTCACACTGTAAATCTGATAAGAACTCAACCTACAAAGTCTTAAACACAACTCACTCAAACCTTAAATACATTCTAAATAATAATTAGGGACCGAGCCCAAAGGGCCTGAGGGCGAGGACACTATTGTTTTTTGTTTGTTTGTTTGTTTCTTTCTTTCTTTATTATTATGCCACTTAAACCCTTAATTTGACCCCTTAAACATGCTCAAAAACTCACCAAATTTTGCACGCACATCAGGTCTGGTGAAAAATTTGATAAAATGTAAAAAAAATTAACCCCCAAAGTGCCAAAATGTGCTCTCTAGCACCACCTATGTAACAAAATGGCCACCACGGCTGGTAGGAATGTCGTAGAGAGATCAAACCAAAACTCAATTATTCGTCTCATCAAGACCTACAAATCATACACTGACACCCCTGACCTAAATCCAACAGGAAGTCCGCAATCAGCCTTTCAAAATAAGACTTTTCCCCAATTTTGGTCCCCGAACGAATGCTACTTCCTCCGTGGACGTTAATGGTATCGGCTTCAAACTTTAATAGGTGACTTATGACACTATGCTGAAAAAAAGCTGTTAAAAACTTTGTAATAACTCGAACGGTTTGTATTTAATAAGTCCTGAAAGTTGCAGTGCCACATCACGCCTTACAATGTAAAACAATGGGGAGACAATCTATGGGCATGAACTTTGTGTCAAACAGAAGCTTCTGACGTCTAAACTATAAGTCTGACCACTTTCAAACCTGCATCAATGGATTTGCCACGAAATTTCCTACTAAAATATGATTTTTAATGTAAGATTTGTCCAAAGTCATGGGATTTATGAGGATATTTCACAAGAAGCGTACTCTAAAATCCTCCTCTCCAACTGCTCCTGGTGATGTCACTCCCTCAGTGCTGTGAAACATTCCGCAATACACACTCATTATAAAATCACAGGAGGAGCAAGAAAAGACTTTAAAACTCACACTCTAATATCTCAAAAACAATAAAAGATAGAAAACTCATGTAAATTCAAGATTTGTAGGTCAAAGTCTCGTGACTCATTTAAAGTTCAAATGAAGTTTGTATCTAAAACTATGTGGAAGCAGTAAATGTTCAAAAAGGTGTGGGTTCGCTCACACTCTCCATTCAAATATATGAGTATTTTTCTGTGTCCAGCTGCAGTTACTTATTGTCTCTATACACCTGACAGTACACATGTCAATCAAACTTTCAAAATAAAAGCACACCACACTTGTAAGAAATATCTCTCATTTTTAAAAAGCAAAATGATCTGATCATGACGGACCAGAGAGCGAGGTCCCGACCAACACTGCTTACAGCTTTAATTAGTTTGATGGTTTTTATTTATGATTCAGATTGTAGACAGAAAAGAGGAATGTGCCTCATCATCCTCAACTATATTAATATGCTTTCTGCCTGAAGTGAGCAGCAGCAGACAGGTGAAAGAGTCATTCCTCCTGTTCATCCTGGATATTAAAAGATCTCCTTCAAATGTGCCGTCAGTGTAACATCCGCAGCGTGTCCACACAGTCATTTAAAAGTCGACGTGAAGGTTAGAATCCAGTAGAAGTTTCTAAACTGGGAATAATGGGTTTGGAGAGAATAGATCTGACCTGTTTGTGCTGACTGTGCTGTGTTCTCTATCATTATAGTCTGATCACTGAAGTCTGCTTATTACCAGTAAACACCAGTTTGACTACAAATGACACACCTGAAATGTTTTCTGTAACGATGTGTCCACTGTGAAGAGATGAATAAAGACCGTCGGGGGTAACAGAAGCAGAGTTTAGTTGTTTTATTTATTTGTGCATAAGCTCGAGGAACAAGACACATATACACACCTGCCACCTGCATCTGTGTTTGCAGATTCAGCGTGGAAGTTAATTAGGAACTTCTTTTAATCTATTTGCATATAAAGAAAACAACAAGGATGATAAATAATCTCTTGTGGTGCATCTGCGTATAAAGCTGATTCAGCTTCATCAGCAGCAGCAGTTTAATCTGCACAAACAAGTAAATGTTTGTTCTGTCTCTGACTGTGTTCTCTCTCCGTCTCTGTGTCCAGGTGACCTACAAGGCTCCAGAGCCGATGGGGGAACATTTCTTCGCCGAGAGTTTCGACAGGGGGACACTTGAAGGGTGAGCACATGTTACTCAGACAAGAGACCTTTCTCAGTCTCTCTCCTGTGTTTGTTTCTCGCTAAATCATCAGTCACAGCTTGAGTATATAGTACCACATGTAGGCACAAACGCTCCATAATACTCCAGGTTTTACCAGGACTCTCTGGGAGCTGGTGTCAAGTATCCCATCATGCATTTCAAACCAACCAGCAGCCGACCTCACAGCTGTTTTATTTTTGTTCTCCGTCTGTTAAAATGACAGTAAGGAGACGATGTAGAGAAAATAAAAACAAATCTGTGCTCATGATTTAATATCAGCTCAGTGTTTATAAACCGGATGAAAAAATCTGCAGCATCATCAAAGTTTTTTTTTTTTACAGTGAAATAACCCATAAAACATATCCTGTAAAACACTACATTTATAAGATCCCACAGATAAAACTGAGCTGTGTTTATGCTTCAGCTTTTAACAACAGCAGAAGTCCAAGATCAAAATAAACACCAGTGATCCGTAGTGACAGTGTGAAGGGTTCACGCAACACTGATAGCATGAAGATAACAAGCTAATGCTGAGTCAACAGCATCAACTGTTTGTTTTATTCTCCATCACACCCTCAAGGCTCCGTAAGTCAGCACATGTAGAGAGAAATGAACTGTTAAGATTTCAAATATGAGGTTAATTTATCAAGATGTCTACTGAAAAAAATATTTTTTTTAGGGTTTTGTTGGCTGTTTTCACTCTCCCACACATTTGGGAGGAAAACTGACTTTAATAAATGTTAACCTAACCTGTGAGCCAGACGCTGAGGAGTCTTTGTCCAGGTGTGTTTCTGACTAAATGATCCACCTGTTGGTTTCAGGTGGGTGATGTCGAGCGCCAAGAAGGACGACGCTGATGAAGAGATTGCCAAGTATGACGGTACGTACAGAAGCGTCTGTTAGAACATGTATGTTCATGTCTACAGTATACATGCTGACTGTAAGCAGACAGTTCAGCTGATGTCCTACAGAGGCCACCGTACCGAGGATAAACCCTCCCGTCTGCACATGAGCATGATGTTGTTTATTGTTGACGACGGGTAAATGATGTTTGTTTGTTTGTTGACAGGTAAATGGGAGGTGGAAGAGATGAAGGACAGTAAGCTGCCCGGTGATAAAGGTCTCGTTCTGAAGTCCAGAGCTAAACATCACGCCATCTCCGGTCAGATGCTGCGACCTTTCACCTTTGACACCAAACCGCTCATCATCCAGTAAGTAAACACACACACTAAACACACACACACTAAACAAACACACACTAAACAAACACACTAAACACACACACACACACTAAACAAACACACACTAAACACACAAACATGCAACACTTACTTAAAACTGCAGAAGATCAACCTGCACTGTGTTTATCTGTCGAGCTTCTTCTTCATCTTCATCATCCTCATCGTTCTGTCTTCAGGTACGAAGTGAACTTCCAGTCAGGTATCGACTGTGGCGGCGCCTACGTCAAACTGCTGACTCAGACTCCCGACCTCGACCTGGTGAGTCTGATCTCACACACACACACACACACACACACACACACACACACACACACACACACACACACACGTCTACAGGTTGCTGTCACATTGTGATGACTTGACTAAAGCTGTAAATGACCCTAAACTTACTTTGTATTCCTAAACATTTAGTGGTTATACACAATAAAATATTCACTTGACTGTTGAGTTGCCATGACAACAGCTAACTGACACAATGAGGTTGTGCACTGACACATATTTCAGTTTTTCAACACTGCTGCCAAAACAAAGAGAAAGTAAAGATTTATATACAAAAACTTTAAATATGTTGTGTTTCATGTGTATTGATCATCATCACATGTAGTTTTATTGATTGTCCATCAGCAGCACAGTC
Organism: Thunnus albacares; assembly: GCF_914725855.1. Taxonomy (NCBI): domain Eukaryota; kingdom Metazoa; phylum Chordata; class Actinopteri; order Scombriformes; family Scombridae; genus Thunnus; species Thunnus albacares. Next base: position 33,630,379 of record NC_058115.1, on the reverse strand, counting down.
TGATGAATTATAGTGACTGTTAACATTAGTGTGTAGACTGCAGTTGGAATGTGAGGAAGGTTCTCGGTGGCAGTGATCCTCCTCCTCTTCTTCATACTGGACTTTGAGCTCCACAGTCTGGAAAAGTTTCCGTTCACTGTAAAATATTAGAACAGAATCCACTTCCTGTTTTCCACAAAATGACACAAAGTTCAGCTGAAGCCAATGAGACTCCTCAGAGACACTGAGTCTTATCAAGAGGAAAGAATTGAATTGACCGTATATTAGTTTGTAGCAGGATTAGAAAAGTCTTTTACTTGGTTTAATGTAGCTGAACTGTGTGTGTTTATTGTGCAGGACCAGTTTGTGGATAAAACTCCGTACACCATCATGTTCGGACCAGACAAATGTGGAGAAGAGTACAAACTGCACTTCATCTTCAGACACCAGAACCCCAAAACAGGAGAATACGAAGAGAAACACGCCAAGAAACCCGACGCCGACCTGAGGACGTACTACACTGACAAGAAGACACATCTGTACACGCTGGGTAAGACACACACACACACACACACACACACACACACACACACACACCTGTACACACTGGGTAAGACACACACACACACACCTGTACACACTGGGTAAGACACACATACACACACACACACACCTGTACACACTGGGTAAGACACACATACACACACACACACACCTGTACACACTGGGTAAGACACACACACACACACACCTGTACACACTCTGTAAGACACACACACACACACACACACTTGTACACACTCTGTAAGACACACACACACACACACACACACACTTGTACACACTCTGTAAGACACACACACACACACACACACACACTTGTACACACTCTGTAAGACACACACACACACACACTCTGTAAGACACACACACACTTGTACACACTGGGTAAGAACACCCACACACCTGTACACACTCTGTAAGACACACACACACATACACACTTGTACACACTCTGTAAGACACACACACACCTGTACACACTGGGTAAGACACACACACACACACACACACACACACATACACACCTGTACACACTCTGTAAGACACACACTCTGTAAGACACACACACACACACTTGTACACACTCTGTAAGACACACACACACACACACTTGTACACACTCTGTAAGACACACACACACCTGTACACACTGGGTAAGACACACACACACACACACACACACACACACACACATACACCTGTACACAGACTGACAGTCCAGGTGTGTATATGTGACCCCCCTCTGCGTCGCCCCCCAGTGGTGAACCCTGACAACACCTTCGAGGTGCTGGTGGATCAGACGGTGGTGAACAGCGGCAGCCTGCTGACAGACATGACCCCCCCTGTCAACCCCCCCGCCGAGATCGAGGACCCCGACGACCAGAAGCCTGAGGACTGGGACGAGAGGCCAAAGATCCAGGACCCCGCCGCCGTCAAGCCCGAGGACTGGTCAGTACACAACGCCTGTTACCATGGAGACAGAGTCTAGACATCTTTAACCTGCAGCTTCATCAGCTGATTTGAATTAAAGATGACTTCATGAGAAACAGGAAGTGTTTGGTTTACAGAATGTGATGCAGTTATGAGTGTTTGTGTAACATTTTAATAACTGTCCAAACGTGTGTGTGTGTGTGCGTGTGTGTGTGTGTGTGTGTGCGCGTGCGTGCAGGGATGAGGATGCTCCCGCTCAGATCGCTGATGAAGACGCCGTGAAACCAGACGGTTGGCTGGACGACGAGCCCGAGTACATCGGAGACCCCGACGCCGTCAAACCTGAAGACTGGTGAGTTACCACGGCAACTCAACATGTCAACCTCCGTCACTTCAAAGCCTGAAGACGCTGATCAGCAGATTGTCTTTTAATACTCTTTTATTTATTTGTCATAATCCCATTTTATAAGTTATTTCTCAAAATAAAAAAGATGAAACTACTTTACAGTAACTGAATTCCCAAATAACAATATTAATTAATACATTTGATTAAAAAATAAATCAATAAATGATAAAAGGAAGGTTTAATTATACAGTTTTTATTGTCATTTGTTTTTCGTATCATGTTTTGTTATCTGCTTTATCGGCTGATTCGCTTATAAATAAAACTTCAGTAGTAACCCGGCTGATAACCGTCTGTCTGTACTTCCTGTCTGTCAGGGACGAGGACATGGACGGCGAATGGGAAGCTCCTCAGATCCCTAACCCCGCCTGTGAGACCGCCCCCGGCTGTGGAGCCTGGAAACGTCCGATGATCGACAACCCCAACTACAAGGGCAAGTGGAAGGCGCCCATGATCGACAACCCCAACTACCAGGTAACGTTCAGGCTCACGGGTTCGGATCGGCCGATGTGGCGTCCCGCCTCTCAGCGGCGAATCAGACGAGTCAGCGTGATGCTCTTTGTGTTCACAGGGCGTCTGGAAGCCGAGGAAGATCGCCAACCCTGCGTTCTTCGAGGACCTGCACCCGTTCAGGATGAGCGCCTTCAGCGCCGTGGGACTCGAGCTCTGGTCCATGACCTCCGACATCTTCTTCGACAACTTCTTCATCACCAACGACCGCAACACCGCCGACCGCTGGGCCAACGACGGCTGGGGGCTGAAGAAGGCAGCAGAGGGCGCCGCTGAGGTGGGTTATTACCTGGATGCAGGTGATGAAGGTACTGAGGAGGAGGAGGAAGAGCAGCTGGTTGACTCAGTGAAGGCAGAAGAAATGATCCATCACAGTTTAGACTAAAGAAATTACAAATTACATTTTTGAGGAAAATAATTGAGATTAAATTAAACTTTTACAAAAGAATGACAGATTAAATTTAGACAAAAGACCAAATGTAGGAAAACTTAAATTACATTTTATAACATTTTAACAAAAGATGACACATAATTTAGAAATAATAATGATAATAACAATAATATAATTTTGAGATATTAGATTTTGTCAAAATAACATGATTGATGAGTTGGTTTCTTGTAGGACTGTAATCAATCAAAGAACATCTCGGTCGACTGAAATCGTACATAATCTTCAACTAATCGATTAGTGGCGGGGAGGATGGATGAACTCAACAGCCACATGTTTCTCTGTTTAGCGTCTTCAGGTTATGCTAACCCATAGTTGCTAACTTTGGAGTTAATCTCTTTCACTTTTCCAGCATTTAGCATTTATTAACTGACACACTGTAGTCTGTACATTTACTGCCAGACTGACAACTTACTACTAACCTTTTCCTCTGCTCCGCCTCACATCCACCGTCACTTCTCTGCCGCTCTTTCCCGCTCGCTACGCGAACATAATCCTTAACGGAGCCGTGCGACCGGTGGTTTCCCAGGCAACGACAGACTCACGTACCGGAACAGCGCTGCTCAGAGACTCCCAAACGCTGTCGATCTCCGAACGAACGGATATTTGATGTTATTTTTGGCATTTAAAAATATTTTTTTGGCCTGGCGGGAGTTCTTGTTGTTCTAATTACAGGAGAAACACTGACTCAGTAAACATTGAGTACAGTTAGACCCAGCAGGCTCCATCAGGTTGGGCGAGTTCAAGGTAATTTGTTAGTCTGTCCCTCTCGCTGCAGGAAATAATGGATTTACTCCTGGAAGTCTGTTGATGTAGCACTTTTCTCCTTGTGAAAATAACACACAGAGATTATTCGACTGATGAGAATTTAGTTGGACGAGAGCATACTGCAGCCCTGGTTTCTCTCTGGATGCTCACTGCTTATCATGCATTTGATTATCTTACCAGGTGCTAATGCTAATCACCTGTGTGTGTGTGTGTGTGATACTGATGAAAGCCCGACAGCTTAAAACCTTTTTATCTTGTAAATAAAGTGAGTGTGATCCTCCTCTGTCATCATTAGTCAATATAACCTGACCAATTAATTAAGATCAAAAAAACATATTGAATTTAGACTAAAGTCACAAATTCATTTAATTTTTACCAAAAAAAAAATGACATTAAATTTAGAAAAAAAAAAACTGACGTGTAATTTTGACCAAAAAATACATAAAATTGTAACTTGTTAAAAAAATATATAGTTAAAAATGATGTCAGACATATCATTATTTATATATATATATATATATTTGTAACTATGTATTTTAACAAGTTACAATTTTAATTTTTTTTTTTTTTTCTTTTGGTCAAAATTACATGTCAGTTTTTGTTTTTTTTTTTTAAATGAGAAATGTTATATTATCTCTGTTATAAGAGAGGCCGAGACAAAGTGAGTGTGAAGTAGTTGACACATCATCAACAGCAGAATAAAACAGGACTTACAGGTATGAAAGAACAACATCGTCTCTGTGAAACACAGTAAAAAGCGTCGCTCTGCTTTTACTGCTCATCACACTCCTTTTCTTTTAACGCAGGTTTTTCATTGTGAGATTTACGAGCGTGTTTGTTTTTTGAGCCTCGGCGGTGATGTAATCCTCTAGAGGAGGCAGCAGCAGCAGCGTCTCTCAGTGAGACAGAAATAGATGTCGTGGTGATAAGAGTGTCTCCTCGGTGATGATCAGAGCCGATCACCAGACTCACACTGACGCTGCTGCTGCTTCACGCTCAGATCACTGCAGCTGCGTGATCGTGGGTTTAAGATGATTAGTCTTTTCATAATGTGTTGGAAACGTTCAGAAAAATAAATCTCAGTTGTGACATCAGCATTCATCAGCTAGTCCAGCGTTTCCCAACTTGCTCCCGAGATGATTAACGTGAAGAAAGAAGAAGAGAAAACATTTGTGTTGGACAAAAAATCTGGTTATTTTTCTGACCTTTTATCCAAATTCTGCTCCGAGCAGCAGTGTGGATGTGAGACGCAGCTGTTTCTGCACCTCAACATATTAATCCTCTAACTGTTAACAGTCATTCTGACATGATCGTCGTCTGCAGCAGGTTTAAAATACTTCAATAACTTTATTTACACAGTTTACAGTCAGTTCAGCGTCTTTAAGGAGGCCGAATATAAACTACAGATAATATCTGCTCCTGTGTTAATATGTTTGTTTACATGTTTGTTTATGTCATGTTGTTTGTAGCCGGGTCTGGCCACTCAGATGCTGAACGCTGCAGAGGAGCGTCCGTGGCTCTGGGTCGTCTACGTCCTCACCATGGCTCTACCGCTCGTCCTCATCATCGCCTTCTGCTGCACGGGAAAGGTAACACACACACACACACACACACATCCACACATACACACACACACATACACATCCACACACACACACACACACACACACACGCACGCACGCACGCACGCACACACACACACACACACACACACATCCACACACACACACACACACACACATACATACATAGAGATTATTGAGTAGCTTCTCTCTACGTCACCGTCATGTGCGGTTGGCGTCATGGAGCCTCTTACGGCGTGATGTCACAGCTGATGTCACAGTGTGGCGTGTGTGTGACTGTCCACAGAGGTCATCAGACTCAGCTCAGGGTCAGTTGAGTCTCACCAGCTTACAGGAAGAGTTTAACGAAGCTGGACGCCCGAACCACCCCCCCGCCGCCGCTGCCGCCGCCGCCTCAGGCCCGGTGACTGCTGCTGCTGCTGCTGCTGTTAGAGTAGCTTCACACCTTAACTGGTTGTTGTTGTTTTGTGCTGAAGGTGCTCGTTCTGTGTTTGTGTCTGTGGTGCTGTAGCGTAGACAGTAACGTGTGGAGGGAGAGACTCGCTTCTCTCACTCGCCTTTATCCTTGAGATGAAAGCTGGAGGACGGAGGAACGAGACGTCCCAGCTCCCTGCAGCGAGACTGAACACAGACGTCAAACACTCGCTGCTGCGCCGTCGTCTGTCCGTCTCACATTTCTCATCAGAATATAAAATATCTTTGTCTTAACGAGATACAGAGTCTCGTATAACGGATTAGTTTATTTGATGATTTAAATAGTTACAATCATGGTGGATTAAATCACTAAAAAGCCAGAAAGGTTCATGTTATAACGAGAGAATTCATTTCCCTTTGAAGACTTTTCACATCATAATGATGTGAAGGATGAAGTTTTCTTTATAGTAGCTTCTTCCTCTGATAGAGACGCAGAGACAGAGTGTCTGCCTGCTGATAACACACCCAGTCACTGCTCACCCAGGGCTCCCAGTGCTCACCCAGGGCTCCCAGTGCTCACCCAGGGCTCCCAGTGCTCACCCAGGGTTCCCAGTGCTCACCCAGGGCTCCCAGTGCTCACCCAGGGCTCCCAGTGCTCACCCAGGGCTCCCAGTGCTCACCCAGGGCTCCCAGTGCTCACCCAGGGTTCCCAGTTCATGTCATGGATGTGATCAAACTGAAACATCAGTGCAGGCTGTGTTATGTCAGTTGGCTCCATGATCAAACTGCTTAATGATTAAATGATAAATTAATTTAATTGCTCTCTTAGATGTATTTCTCGGTAGGTTACTAGGTTAATAATCTGCCATAAACCTGTTTCAGGTGGGATTAGCCCAGACTTGCTTTATTGTTTTCGATGCTACTAGTCGATGATTAGTGCAGAAAAGTTTGTGAAATAATGTGTAGATCAAAGGAAATGAGATGACATCATCAACAAACTAAACCGTTACAAGCTGCAACTTCCTGAAAAACCTTGAAGTCAACAAACACACAAATATCTACCTATGAAATAAACCCACTGAATGTTATATTACAGCCAGTGAAGAAGAAGAACTAGCTGTTTTCAAAAAATATGATTTAAATGATGGATTAATATAACATCTTTTAATTTTTTATATATGAAAGAAAAGTTTCAAGGAAATTAAAATAATCCTCTTTGGGGGGAAAATATACAGTCAGAATATAATATAAGTGTGTTTTTATAAAGATCTGTGGAGCAAATAACGTCTGGATGTGATGAAATGTTTTAATTCTACACACAATCAAAAGTTTGGTTGCAAGAAAATGAAAATGTTTGTTCTTTCGGGTAAAAAATGTTTTAATTTTTATTAATTTGATTACTGCGAAACATTCAACAACGACTGTTTACATGTTGTAAGTTGTTGTTATTTGGTTTATTTGGATGTTCAGGACAAATTTCAACACAGTCCAGAATCACAAAAATGATTTAATTTATCTGCGAGGCTCCGAGGGCCAAAACTTCAACAATGAGTAAAGTATTTGGAGGAAAGCTGCAGGATTTTATAACGTCTCATAAATTTAATAGAAGTTTTTATATGAATGTTTTTGTCCTTGATATGAACTGGAAACGCTGTGAATTCTGGGTGAAATGACCATCGAGGCTCCTCAGTGAGAGAGCAGAATCTCATTATGTGTGTGAGATTTGATCAGTAGCTGCAACAATTAGTCGAGTAATCCATTACTCAATCAACTATTTTTTAATAATCAAATGTTTTGAGTCATTTTTTTTTTTTTAAAGAAAAAATACAAAAATTCTGTTCTCATCTTCTTAAATGTGAAGATTTAACTGATATTTAACTGATAACTTCAGGACAAAACAAGACGTTTCAGTTACATTTAAAGCTTTGTGAAACAGTCATTCACCACTTTCTGTTATTTATAGACTAAAAGATCAATCGATAATAAAGATAATCATCAGTTGCCGCCCTGATCAATTCATTCAAATGTTTAAGGGCTGAAATATTAGACTGTATCTAATTTAACAGCAAACACGAGTATTTATTCTCATTCTAATAAGAAAACGAGCTGGTTTTAACGTGATGAAGCAGCTCGTTATAAAGAGTCGTTACGCTGCCGTAGTCTGAACCTTCACATGTTGTAATAATCTGTCTGTAAGCAATAAATCATATTTTATATACAGCGTCAGTAGCATTTAGTCAACTTCTCATTGTCAGATATTAACGTCGTCGTGTCGTCTTTATGTTTGACTTTTTGTTTCTTTGACCCTTCAGGTTTCAGTTTTAATGAGTTTGAAGCGTTAACAGATGTTTCTGTGTTTCGTGAAGTGAAACTGAACTGTCGTCCTGTTTTTTGTTCTGCAGAAGAAGAGCGCAGCGACGCCGGCGGCGGAGTACAAGAAGACAGACGAACCTCAGCCAGACGTGAAGGAGGAGGAAGAGGAAGAGGAGGAGGAGAAGGCTGAAGAGGCCGAGAAGAGCAGTCCAGGTTCCTGCCATGTTTTAGATTTCAGTGAAGTCTCTTTTCCTGCGGTCCGTCTCCGTTGGTCTGACTGATGTTTAAATCTGTTCTTTCAGCTGCAGAGAAGAGCGACGGAGAGGAAAACCCTGCAGAGAAAGAAGATGAAGAAGAAGAAGAAGAAGAAGAGGAAGAAGAAGAAGAAGAGAAGGAGGCCACAGCTGACGAGGTGAGGAGACGAGTCACAGCTCTGATATATCAGACATCAGTAAAATAACTGCTGCCACCTTCATCATCATCATCATCATCATCACACCTCTAACATGCAGCGTTTGAACAGTAAAAATACTCGTAGACGCCTTAAATCAAGACGACTTTAAATGTTTTAAACACATGAACATTTGTGCCTCTTCTCTTCTCCTCCTCCTCTTCCTCCTCTCCTCCTCATCCTCCTCTTCCTCCTCTCCTCCTCTCCTCCTCATCCTCCTCTTCCTCCTCTCCTCTCATCTTGTCTCAGAAGTTGGAGGATGACGTTCTGCGGAGATCTCCCAGGAACAGGAAGGTCAGAAGGGACTAATATCTCTGAATCGACTGATATGACCTCAACAGTCCCCCCCTCCCTCCCCCAAGATACCCCTCCCCCCCCCCTCCCTCCTCTTCTTGTACTCCAAGGCGATGAAGCCTAAACGTGGAACCCGTGGAAGCAGCGAAGCCGACAGGAAACTAATCAAGACCTCCGATGTGGACGACTGATGATGATGATGATGAAGATGATGATGAAGATGATTCCAGTATGAACAGGACTGAGTTGATTTAAAGGATTTTGTTGTTTTTTTTTTTTAAAAAGAGATTAACTGAGATTAACTAAAACTTCCTGCATCATTCCTTAACAACACCTGAGCAGACTCGAACCCGCGGGACCGTCCTGTCCGGTCCGCCGCTCCGCCCACCGCTCACCACCCAGCGCCAACCTGAGCTAAGCTGCCGCGTCCTGCTAATCAACAACCTGCTTAACAGTCTCTGACTGACAGATCATTGGCTAATCTGAAGTAGCTATCTTTAAACCTGATTGGTTTACCAACATACTGCTAATTAGCAGAATATCAAGGGGCTAATTAGCAAGCTAATCTGGTGAGGATTATCCTACAAACGATCTAAGTGATTGACCAACCAAAAGGCCAAATAGGCTGCTAGTTAGCCTTCCTGCAGTCTGATCTATAATCTACAAACCTTCCAGGAGTTTTCACCATGTCAGTCCTGTAATTAGACTTCTGACAATTAACTGTCACTTCTTGGCTAACGGTTTGCAGTAGCCTATCATCATGCAGTTATGGCTACAGTCATTTTATCAGCAGCCAGATCATCTAGCTGCCAGCAGTCTGGCTTATCCCACAAACAGTCGGGGAATTAGCCAAACCATAAATCCATCTGATCAGCCTACCGACAGGTCGCTAACAAGCCTGCATACCATGCAAAACTGGCTAAATAACCTGAAAACTACCTGCTAATTAGGCTACGAATAGCTTGCTAATGTGTCGTTTGGCTATCAACAGTCACTAGTTGGCCTACAATCAGACATTAGCCTAGCGTCATCCTGCTTTGGCTTTCAACAGGCTGCTAATTAGCCCACAAACAATGCCATTACATCATCAACCACCTGCTAATTAGCCTAAAAGTAACTTAGGTCAATATTCCCACCACTAGCAGCCTAATCAGCTAAGAGCAATTTGCTAATTTGTCCCTTGAAAAACAAATCGTTTAGCAAACAACAGTTGGTAATTAGCCTAACAACGGGTTGCTAACACGCCCACAAACAATGTAATGAACTTACCAACAACTAGCCTGCAAACTAGCCTGCAGACAAGTTAGTAAATAGTTTGTTAGTAACAAATAAATTAACTTTACTAATATCTTAAATTAATAACAACACAACATACTGGTTAGCCTCCTTGCTAATATTTAAAAAGTGAACTTTTTTTTATTGGTCTGTGACTTTTTCCCTCTTTTCTCTGTTTTTCTAGTCATGTTTGTGTTTATGTAGCCTGAGCATCTCCTCTGTGTTTAAACATCCTGATGACAGCGAGGGGAAGGTCAGAGGTCAACCAGGTCAGAGGTCAGAGCCTTACAGGGTCATACGCTGTGTTCAGAACCACCTACTACATACAACCAACCAGCTGCTGTTCGTAGCACTATGCAGTATGAAACTGTAATATCGATTCGATTAGCAGTATGCTAGGCAGGCTTAGCTGGTTTCTGGTTTCACAGATTCTTCTTCTTCTTCTTCCTGTTTTTATGTCGGGCGGCAACAAGCGTTGAAGTGCATTACTGCCACCTGCTATGTCACTGGAGTGTGAACTAGTTGCATTTTACATGCTACATTTCAGCCAAAATCAGTAGGTACAGCTGGTATGCAGCCATAGAGAGTGAAAGTAGAGCTCGATTTAACTGTAACGAATGATTATTTTCATTATTGTTTAGTTGTTTAGTCCACAAAATGTCAGAAAATGTTCAAAAAAACCCAAGACGACGTCCTCAAATGTCTTGTTCAGTCCACAATCCAAAGATCTTCAGTTTACTGTCACAGAGACTAAAGAAACCAGGAAATATCCACATTTAACAAGCTGGAACCAGAGAATTTGGACATTTTCTTTTTCTTAAAAAATGACTCAAAACAATCGATTATCGATTAATCGACTAATCGTTGCAGCTCTTCTATAAACGTAGTTTACATTTTCTCCTCTAAACTTTGAGACGTGTGTTTTTCTTGTGGTGTGTTCAGGTTCAGGTCAGACAGTTGTTTTTGTTTGACAGGTGTTTTGTTACTTGGCGTCGTGGTCAGACCGGTCCCGGCTCCGCCCACCAGTCCTTGTCAATAAAAGCTGTCGAGTCAGCGTCGCAGCAGCCGAAGGCAAACAAACATTTTTGTGAATATTGTTGATTTCAGTCCAACAACGTTTCTCTACATTCAGCAGCTTCTTTTCTTGACAGCAGATCATTTCAGCGGGTAGATTCTCCTAACGCTGACGTGGACCAACCTTCATAATAAATAATTATCAGACATTAATCAGCTGAGTTTTTGGCCCTGAGTTCGGCCTCCCAGGCAGATACTCCCTCGCTTCAGTTTCAGAATTATGATGTTTAATAAAGAAACCACAGTTTATTCATGCAGAAACACACCGACTATCACAAGCTCAGCAGATTTAGACGAGGTAACATTTTGACCTTCAAATTCCTCATCAGCCAAAAAATGTTTGTTAGTTTGCCAGACGAAGACTTTGAAGGTCAAAACGTTGCAGACTGTCTCTTCTTCTTCTTCTTCTTTTCCTTTCGTTTGCTGCTTGTTGTCGTGCTTCTCCTCAGGTTGAATGTTTGCACGCTGCAGCTGTGACACTTCGTCTCCTCGTTAATCTGTTTGTCGTTCGGTTTATAAAATGTGTCAAAATCACCGTTTCCCCCAAAACATCAGATGTGCCGCCACATCTTAAGATGCCGGAAGCTTTTCATTTTCTGTCCATCGGCTAATTTTTGCAGCCTTTTTTCCTTCACTTTCATCAGTAAAATGATCTGCTGTCCTGTTTGTTTGTTTGTTTGTTTGGACTGAAACTGAACAGTCAGCAGGTGGACGGACACCCAGTCCCTCTTTCATTAACCCCATATGAAAAGAAAAAGGCACTAAGGGAAAAAACTCAGGCGCTTAATCTCACACCCGTCCACCTGCTGCACCGCTCACACCTCGCCAAACCTCCGCCAAACCTTCAACCAACCTCTGCCAAACCTTCACCGAGTTTAGCCCCATGTTTAAAAGAGACGGCACTTGAGCGTCAGAGTTCATTCTTGACCTGAGGAGTATTAGCTCAATAAAATCATCTTAACTAAAGTAAAAAGCGAGTAAGTGGACCCTTGAGTTAAAGTTATAATCCTGAAGATTTTCATCATATCAAACACAATTTTGATCCCCTTTATCGCCACCAATCATTCTGCTGAAGCTCTTACATGTATTTACTCATCAGTAACCTTTTATATGTTCGTTTTCATTAGAAGTTAAATGTAATTAGTGCGAACGTGTCGCGTAACGACAAGGAAACAAAGCAAAGGTCAAACTGATGTCTTGTGTTGCCGCCGGTAACCACGGGTGTCGCTACAGTCAACCAGAACTGTCGTTTTAAGGATTTATAATTTAAATTAGTTTTGTTGTCGTCTGCTGCTGCTGCTGTTGGTCACATGACCTCTATGACCTTTCACACCTAAAGAAACAGAAAATGTCCATAAAGTCTCTGACAGGTTTCAGTAACACGGGAGGAGAACGTGAACGTGAACAGTCCGTGTGTCCGTCCAACACTTAAACAGCTCAACAACTATCATTCAGTTTCATCAAGAACCCTCTTCCTGGTGACCTCTGACCTTTCCTCCGGCGCCACCATCAGGATAAAATGTCCACTGTTAGCCTCACTAGTGTGTGTTTTTTTTTTTTTTTTTTTTTTTTTTTTTTTAATTCATCATGGAATTATTTCATGTAATAAAACCTTTGGAGGGAAACCATCAGAATATCTGAATACTTCCTGGTTCTGTGGTGTCCGTGTCCAGTTTTGGGAGAATTTTTAAAAATCTGAAATAAAACTGGTTTGGTGCATCTGATTAAAAAAGAACAATAACTACTGTAGAGCAGCTGTCTTCCTGCTTTTGTCCTTTTTTTTTGTGTCATTATTCAGTTTTCAGACAGTTAAACACTAAAACTGTGCTGTCAAAAGTCTGTGACTCATTCCACCAATGATGAGCAAGCTCTGCAGTGATTGGCTGACGGGTTTTGACCAGTAATCAGTGGACGGAGGGGAGGGGAGGTGGGGGGGGGGGGGGGGGGCAGCCAGAGCTGATCAGAGATGTTATGGGTGTTTGTCTCTCTGGTTGTTGGTGAGTTTTTGGGCCTCGTGGTGAACCGGAGGTCCCCCGCTTCCATGTCAGGTGACCTTTAACCTTTTTTTTTTTTTTTTTTTGTTCCCTCCTCCTGTTCTTCTTAGAATAAACACGAGCTAGTTAAGTTTTGGCTTTAAGCTCTACGTTGCTTTTAGTCTCTTGTTTTCTTGCTCTGCTGTCGTCGTACAGCTGGAGCGTCTGAATGTGACGCTTCAGTTTGTCGGGTTTTTCAGGACGAGTCGTCTCCAACGGCGACGGCGTTTCATTCCCTCTGAGGATGTTTGTTCCAGCTACAATCTGTATCCTCTCCTTCCTTTTTTTTTTTTTTTTTTTTTAGTCTCAGATTCTTTGTCTTCTTCTGGTCGTGTCCGGCTGAAGCTGCCTAGGTTAACAGACTGTAGACTCAACACTGTATCTGCTGGTGAAACTTTACATGACTCTGTAACTCTTTGCTATATATTTTTTTTTTTGTTGACTTTTTTTTTGTGTTTGAACTAAAACTGTTGGCCCAGCCTGCCTCTGATGTACACACGATGTAGAGATGGACCTGCTGACACCACAGGAAGGTCCGACTTTGACTAGAAATACTGTGATGATGGAGCCTGAGATACGTATGTGTGTTTTGATGAATAAAAAAAAAAGGCCAAATGGAAACTAAACGACGCTGCGGAGTGTTTTTTTTTTATTAATGTGTCTGATTCACACTGATCACATGAACCAACATTTTAAAATCTTTAAAGGAGGATTCAGTGGTTTTCAAAGAATTAGTGGCAGGAGAATCACAGAGCTGGAGGCGTGTTCGTGATGGAAGTTTTCAACAGTAAAACTTGATGTCGTCTCATTTTAAAGGATTTAAAGGAACAAAGATTTTAACGCACGCCTCTGAGAGTTTGTCTCACTCTGTAATTTTCCCTAAAAACATTTTCAACCAGTCAGCTGAAGAATCAAGATTCAAAGATTTTCTGTATTTATCACATACTGACGGATTTAAAGGATAAAATTTAAAAGAAGAAATTGTAATTATGTAAAATAAGTATCAAATTGGTAAAAGTGCATTTTTTTAATTATGATAAAATGTACATGTGTCACATATTTAAGGGGATTATATATATTAAATTGTCTATTTCTGGCAAAAGTAGTTGTTTCTTTTTGATACCACTAATAATGATTCAACAAAGTCATATTTTAGACGACGTATAGAAAACAGTCACAGTACGTTTTATTATGTTTGATGATAAGAAGTCATTGTAATGTTGCACCAACACACAAGTTTAACAATGTTGAGGTTGTCTGATAAGTTTGATACATGTCAGATGTTTTATTTCTTGTGTTTTTTACTCGTTGCAAAAGTTCACAAAAGAAATATGTTATTAAAAACAACTTTTATTTCACTTTATCTGTGGATAATAGTTTTGGTTTTCTGGTATGTTTTTGCTTCTCCAAATGTTTTATTGTTCCTCTCGTCCTCTGAGGCAAGTTTGTGATTTGTAATACTGAGTTATATAAATAAAATGAACTTCACATCCAGAACCAAACAGCAGTGATGGAAAGTAACTAATTATATTTACTCAACTACTGTACTTACAGTTTAGAGGTACTTGTACTTTACTTGAGTATTTCTACATTTCAGAGGGAAATATTGTACTTTCTACTCCACTACATTTATTTGACAGCTTTAGTTACTTTTCAGATGAAGATTTGACACAATGGATAATATAACAAGCTTTTAAAATACAACACATTGTTAAAGATGAAACCAGTGGTTTCCAACCTTTTTGTCTTTTGACGTCTTACAAAAAGCAGTGTGTAGTCGGGGTCACATTTCACATGTCTATGAGTTGTTAACAGCTCCACCAAATAGTGATTTTTCCCTCTAAACTTCTCACATGCTTTCATTTCAATAAATGTTCAAATGATCCAATATTTCAGCAAAAATCAAAGATTAGAGAAAAAGTCCAAAAACTGAAAACAGATTTGTGTATCAGAACTTTGTTTTTTCTTCTTTCCTCTCCCATTAATCATCTCACGACCCCTCAGATTTATCTGCTGACCCTTTGGAGGGGCCCGACCCCTAGGTTGGGAACCACTGGACTAAACTAGCTAACTGTATATAAAGTAGTGTAAACTAGCTCCACCTCCAGCAGCTACAACAGTAACATGCTGCTCTAACACTGATGCTTCACTATTAATAATCTAATGATGTCATATATAATAATATATCAGTCAGAGGGACCAAACCACTACTTTTACTGCAATACTTTAACTACATCAAGCTCATAATACTTATGTACTTTTACTGCGATACTTTAACTACATCAAGCTCATAATACTTATGTACTTTTACTGTTGTAGGATATTTCAATCAGGACTTTTACTTGTATATTTGGTATTTCTTCTGTAGTAAATGATCTGAATACTTCTTCCACTACTGTTGGTTTATTTTCCGTGCCCTCTTTGACGTCACTACAGAGTCCCCGCGTCACGCCGTGACCGTCTTCTATTGGCTGTTGCTGCTGTCAATCACCGGTGAGGCGGGAACAGGGACATTCCTGCTGCTGATGGAAAAAAAGAGAAAGTTTTCAAAATGGCGGCGTAAACCTCTGTCCGCTGGAAAACAATAGAAGCAGAATAGAAGTAGAATAGAAGCAGAATAGAGGCTTAGAGTTAGCCCTGTTCTTCGCTCTGGAGCTCACATATCCCGGCTCGGGCTCGGCCGGGAGGAGGAGGGTTATCCGCGCCGACAGCTCGGGAGAGATTAAAGTAAAACATGATTTATTTACGAGCTGCCGTTAGCGCGTCCGAGCGTTAGCAGCTAACGGCTAACGGCTACAGGCAGGCGGAGGATCAGCTGTTTGCTGGACAGCGGACAGCAACACATTCACAGTAAGTGAATTTAATACATAACGAAGCGTCTCTTGTCTGGAAAAGTCTTGTTGTTTATTTTCTCATTTGCTAGATTTAAAAAGTCAGTTTATCAGCTGCCAAGTTTGTGAATAAGCCAGCGGCTAGCTCCCTGCTCGCTAACCAAAGCTAACCACTAACTAATACTCGAACAAAAATAAAAGTTTCAAACAACTTTCAGAGCCATTATGATGCTCTCATGTGTGAAAACTGTGTTGTTAACAAGTGAGCTGGAGGTGAAGTCAAAATAATCATAAAATAATGCATTCTTTGTGTAGTTTCGGGTAGTTTTTAAGGAATTTTCGACGCTCCAACTTTGATTTTGTGAGTGCAGGAATGTGCTAACTTATCCGTCTGGGAGTTCGTCTGAAAGCCAGACAGCAGACTTTCAGTAACTGGGAGGGAAATGTGGAGTAAATCATCTAATAATTTGTATAAAAATTAGCAGGTTTTGTGGGATAAATCGGGGGTTTTGTGTGTTTGATTTGGGGTGAAACTCAGGCGGAATGCGGCTCTCAGTTCACACAGCAAGTTAAACGAGCTGTTGTATTTATTGTGATTAATTGCATAAACTTTTAAGTGAACAAAATCAGGAGGCTGAATGAAAATGCACCCAAAAACCTTAATTTTCCTCTCCGGCAGTGAGTGCCGCTGTGACTGAAGGCCATTAGCAAGACAAAGGTCGCCTCCATGGAGCCAGCAGAGTCTTTGTAGAGGGCGAGGGGGGGTGAAAAACAGCCAAATTCAGCATTTTATGGACGAAACCTGAGCCGGGAGTTTACTACAAGTCTTTATTGATGATGGCGGATTTTGTTACACCGCGACACAGCGCGGTGATGGAGAGGCTCCGCCGGAGGATCGAGCTCTTCCGGCAGCATCACAACAGCTGCGAGAGCCGCTACGAGGGCGCGACGCTGGAGCGGCTGGAGCTGGAGCGGCAGCAGACCTTCGCCCTGCACCAGCGCTGCCTGCAGGCCAAAGCCAAGCGGTCCAACAAGCACCGGCAGCCCCAGCCCAGCAGCGACCAGGCCGGACAGAGAGCGCAGAGCGGCGGCGGCGGCGGGGGCGGCAGCAGCAGCGCGGAGCTGGGGGACAGCGGAGGGACGGCGGCGGAGCAGAGCCGGAACAGCACCCTGATAGCGGTGAGTGAGCACTGAGACACACACTTGGGCACACTGGGACACACACCACAGACTGGTGTAGTATGAATTAAACACCAGAGATGAAAGGCTTTAGGCGGTACTCAGAATGACACATTATTGGCACCGACTGGACTCATGTTGCTTTGAACTGGTTGTGGACCAGTAGCGGGAATCACAGGATAAGTTGCAGTGCATTATTGTCTCTAAAGATATCTACATTAGAGCTGCAATGATTAGTCGAGTCATTAAGTAGAAAATTGATTAGCAGCTACTCTGTTAATCGGTTAACCATCAAGTCAGTTTTTCCAAGCAAGAATGCCAAACATCTGATGGCTTCAAATGTGAAAATGTGCTGTTTTTCAGCGTCTTACATGATAATAAGTTGGTTCTTTTTGAGTCAGACGCAACAAGAGATGTGATGACAACAGCTCAGGCTGTGGGAAACAGATCAAACGATGAATCGTGAAAATTAACCATTAGTCAGAGCACTAATCTTTATACTAGTAACTGTCTGATTTGAAGTATGGAAGGAGTGACGTAGTTGTGGACAATATGAGCAACGTCCAACCAGCACAGGAGTCTCAAAGTGTCCAGATCTGGCTTATAATTATGACCCTCCACTTGTTTATTATGCATTGTTTTCTTTTAATATTCCAAAATAAAAGCATAAATCGATCCACAAAGTTGTAAGAAAAAGTGCAAAAAAACATGTCAGGTTGCTCTTAACTGTGCAGCTCGTCAACACAAACACATCAGCTGTGACCCACAGCGCAGCAGACAGCTGACATCTAAACATCTAAAAGCACAGACACTTTCCAGAGATGGTGGATGGATTATTATTGTTTGGAGCTTAATGTAACTGCAAGGAAGGAAGCTGCCGCCGTCGTCCTCCAGCAGCAGCACGATCTCAGGTGGCGTTAAGTTAATCCACCAAACACGCAGAGCAGACTGACAGCACGAGGAGGCTGAAATCAATAAAAAAAATCAAATCTTTTTTCTCTCTGCTGAGTGTTTGGACGGCCCCCGGCCAGGAGAGACAAACATGTTCAGGTAGTCTGAGTGTGAGACCTCTGAACTAGAAATAAACTGGTTCACACTCAGTTAAAAACCGTCTATTTTAAGATCTCATCTGCTCTTTTATTTACACTGCAGAACGAGCTTTTCAGCAAATACACTTATAGCAGGATTCTTGAGTTTAAGTCACTTGTCGTGTGTAGACACCTGCTGTGTGGGTTTGTGATATTAAGTTTAGTAACATGATAAAAAGTTAAACTGATGCACGACTGTAAGTCCAGGTGTTTATTAAAACATGAGAACAGGAGTCTTAATGTCTCTGTGATGATTCGCTTCACTCACATTTAGTTTCATTCAGCTGCTATCAGGATTTAATATTTTGTACTTTTTTTTTTTTAAACACAAGTGTTGTTAAAATAATCAATTACTTCCTCTGTGTTCATTTAAAAAAAAATACCCAGAATTACCCAGAACATGATGTGTTGGTCAGCCGGTGAAACAGTTTCCCTCTAAAACGCTGCTGACTGCGTGTTGATGCTCTCTCTTACAGCTGCATGTTTCGAAGTAGCTGAATCTCTGACTCTTGTATCAGTTTATATTTATATATTTCACACCCCTGATGAGAACTGTGAACCACGATATCTCTGAGAAGTTGTTTAAGTTGAATTATTGACCGGTTCTCTGAGACGGTCGTCTGAAAATAAATCATATTTGTTTAAAACTATGCAAAGAAATCTCGTTCTGTCAATCTTGAGCTGTTAATAAAGATTATAGAATTTGACAAACTTATCATCCTCATACTTATCATACTAATCAATTATTAATCATTTTTCTTTGAAGAATTCCTCAAAACAAAATTAATTGATTATTAAAATAGTAGCGATTCATTTTCTTTTGATCGGCTAAACGTTGCGGCTCTACTCATGTCCATGTCTGGGTTGTTTCCATGGCAACAGATGCACAAAGATCAGCAGGGCCAGAATGACATAATGTGACCTGATGACTGACAGCGAGACGAGCTGCAGTCTGAGTGTCTGTTGTCAGACGTGCGTCACTGACATCAAAGCCGATCACCCTGATTGATCACTTTGTCTGTGCCGAAGCTGCTGATCGGTTGAATCCTGCAGCAGGTCTGAGATGATGTCATTAACTTATCGTACCATATATGGACACGACCTCCGTCACTTTTGCTGACCTCGTTATTGCTCATCATGTTTACGCGTGTGTGTGTGTTTACATGAGAGACGTGTGTAGTGAGTGTGTGGTCGAGAGAGAGAGAGAGAGTGTGGCGGTCAGGCCGGCGGTGGCGGCGGAGCGGAGAGTAACCGTGATGAAGTTAGCAGGACGCAGAGCAGCTGTTTGTCAGTGAATAAAAAGTAAAGAAAAGTTCTCACTTCCTGCTTTCCACCTGCTGATTAAAGTGACCCGGCTCACTTAAGGTGGACTGACCTTTTAAGGTGGACCAGCTGTTCTCGTCTCGGCTTCTCCTGAACAGAGAAGGAAGGAACATCTGGCTGCTGAGTCTCTCCTCAGTTTTGCTGCTGTGGTTGTTGTAAATCTAGTAAATATGGTCTTTAAACTGGTGTTAGCATGTTAACTGCAACTGTTGCATAAAATGGTCTTAAAACAGCGATAATATTCTTTTATTTGTAATTATTTCTGGGATAATATATAATCAACAAAAGTAGTTGTAGTGACAGGCCTGCAGGCTGGAAACACATGACTCCACTCTGCTGAAACCACTGCTGCGTGTGTGTGTGTGTGTGCGCGCGCGCATGCGTGTGGAGCCTCAGTGATTGACAGAGGAAGTGTTGTTTTGTGGCTGTGCTGTCTGATCACATGACCACACACACACACACACACACACAGAGTCTCGGTTGAATTTTGTCAACATGAAACAAAAACCACTGACAGTAAATTATTTAATCATCAGTTAAATCGTTGAGAGTCGTTTTCAGGCTGAAATATCAAACACTGTTTTTATTTTCTCCTGTAAATTTATTATCTTTGAGTTTTGGACTGTTTAGTCGGATAAAACCAGACATAATTATAATGTGCTTTTTATTATCATTTTCTGATATTTTTATAGACAAAATGATGAATCAGTAATATAAATAATCATCCTAATTGCAGTGCTGGAGCTGAAACAATTAATCAATGAACCAATTTACAGAAAATGAAGTCAGTTGATCATTGAACTGATTTATTGATAAAAAGACAAAGTGCAGGTTTCATCATTCAGACTCTCGTTATAAACTCAACAATGAATCATTTGAAAAACAATTTAATGATCAAACAGTAATGAAAATCATCATCATCTGTAGCTCAACATGCTTCAGTGTGAACTTAAAGGTGAACAGATCACCACCAAAACTCCAACCGCAGGATTTAATTCATTACCAACACTTTTGAAACTGAATCTTTTAACAAGTAAAAACATCAAATATTAATTTATCTTCTTCAATCTGAGGTTTCTTTTCTCTGATATTATTTTAGACTGTTTGTTGTGACTCTGGGAAACTAAAATGGACATTTTTTTAGAATTTTCTGGCATTTTTTATAGAATAAACAATCAATTAATCCGAAAATGATTGATAGATTAATTGATAATGAAAATAATGGTAAGTTAGCAGCACAGGACTGAAAGCTGCCGTCACTCCTAAACTGATTGACAGGAAATAACAACAACTAATTGTTAAAATACCAGTTTGTCAGTTTGTGTGTTAGTTTTGTCCTCCGCTGTGTTCCAGTTTCTGTTTGAATCCAGCAGAGTCTAAAGTCTAAAGATTGATCAGGTTTTCACCTGCAGCTCACCACAACAAACAGGCTTCAGATCTGCATCCAAACTTAGAATAATAACTAATAAAACTGCATAAATCAATGTTGATCAATCTGGTGATTAATCAGAAGTCGTGACCTCAAACTGACGTGATTAGAAATTCACCCTGATTCTAGAGTGACACCGGTTCAGGGTTTAACCAGAACTAACGGGCTTTAACCAGGACCGTGTCAGCTGACTTCAGGCAGTTTCACAAACCACTGAGGGTTTCACATTTGGAGAAAATATCAAATAATCCAATCAATCAGAAATCAATAATCAACAGCCTCTGTGCTGAAACGTGAGTCGACCTCTGTGTCGTTGCCATGGAAACTCTTGATGCGATGCCAGTTCCTGGTCTCTTCAGGGTTTTTTCGGTGCCTACCATCAGGCCTGAAACAAATTCTAGGGGAAACACTGACCGCTGATGCAGTTCACTGATTCGTCCTCTCGTACACGTTTGATCTGTCGTGTGAATATAAGTGATACCAGTCGTCTCGGACCAGACAGTTGTATCACAGACTGACAGCATGTTCCTGCTACGCTGGGTAAGTTCCTCTGTTTCAGCCTCCAGAGTAGAAATGTTAAAACTCCGGCTCTGTGTTCCAGCGTGTACACTGGAAACCAGTAAATAATGTAAGCTGGTTTTGATGTAAACGAGTCGAGCTGCAGCGATCAGTCGATCAACTGAAAATGAATCGATACTCAAATGAGTAGAAATAACAAACTAACTGGTTTCAGCTTCTCAGATGTGAAGATTTGAAGCTTTTTTTTTTGTGTCATACATGACAGTTAACTGTTTATCTCTGGATTCTGGACTCCTGATTGGACAAAAAAAAGACATTTAAAGACGTCACCTTGGGTTCTTTATTTTCAGAAATTTTATAGACAAAACGATTGAGTAAATAATGAAGTTGCAGCCCGATAGATGAGAAAAACAACTGTGAATTTGGCTGCATTTAAACTCATTACAGGAGCAGGAGACTGACTGACACTCTCACTTATTTGAAATGTCAATACAACACAGCTGTCATCATTAATTATGCATTTGCTGATTGCGTTGGATGATGGATAGTCATTTGCCGACTGAAACAGGGTGAAGAGTGTTTTGCTGCTAAAAACAAACTCAGTGGTTTCCACACAGACACATTGTTTTAGGAACTAGGAACAAGCAGAGAGATAAGTGTGTTTGTTTCTGAGTGTGAAGCTTCTCTCAGCGAGGACAGACTGACAAACACGAGCTCGGAGTCCTGAGAGGTGATTCAGTTTGAACAGAAACCCCCCACCGCCTCCTCCCAGCTGAGTCATCACTGTGTGTGTCACCGTGTTTGTCCTGAATACTGTCAGGAAACGCCTCGCCGCTCTCTGTTCACAGCAGCCTCTGTGTTGTAGCTGGAAAACACGGAGACGACTCACCTCCGCCGCCATTGGTTCGTGTCAGTAGTGATGTCACCGGTAGAGGTCTCAGGGTCTGGATGTCAATATGTCCAAAACCTCGAGTGGCTCTGAGAGTACGTTATCAGCTGTGATCATGTGGTTTGTGACGATCACTGTGGGGGAAAAGGTGTGTCAGAGATGAGAGGAGAATGTCAACTGTGAAAACCAACCGGCCAATCAGCTGTTTGCTTTTCAAACAGTTGACAAGATGAGAAAAAAAGTTCTGACGCCAAACTTATTTCAGAAAACCAGTCGTTTACTAGATTTATGCTGTAAAATGAATTTTGAATTTTTGGAATTTGACTCACAGATATGAAATTTATTATAAATGTATAAAATAAAATGCAGAGTAAATAGTTTAGAACATTTTACTTTTTGTCTGTGTGCAGATTATCTGCAGGCCTTAAAGTCTTGAGTTTCTTTCTCAAAAGTCTTCAATGTTTTTTGTAGCCTGTCTTAGGCAGTAATGTTAGTTATTTTTTATCAGATTTTAGCAAAACCTGTCTGGGAAATCCCCAGTTCTGTTATTCTGACCTCTGACCTCTGAAGTTATTTAAAAATGATTTAAAACCTTGTTACTGCTGAATGTTAGTGATGTTTGTTCATATCAGTATCATCATCCTCAGTGTCCTAAAGTAGATTATAGGTTATATTTTCATTGATTAATTGATCCATCCGTTCATTTATTGTTTTTCTGCTGCTCATCCACATCCAGGTCAGCATTAATGAGTAATCAGTCATATTATTGGGAATGATTGTTGATTGTTTGAATAAACTGACTGTAACTTCACATTGTACATGAAGGTGTTAAAGTGATTCTGTGTGGTATTAAAACCAGCAGCTGTGAACTTTCTGTAGAATTTAAACAAGAGCTTCAGTTAGAAAAGTGTCTGTTGGATGAAACCAGTTCAGACAGAAGCAGAAAGATAAAGAGAAACCAGCAGACCTGCAGCCGCCTGACACACCGTTATTATATCTGTGGGTGTCGGGTCTGTAATGTTCGGGTCTGTGGGTGTCGGGTCTGTTATGGTCGGGTCTGTAATGTTCGGGTCTGTTATGGTCGGGTCTGTGGGTGTCGGGTCTGTGGGTGTCGGGTCTGTAACGTTCGGGTCTGTAACGTTCGGGTCTGTTAAGGTCGGGTCTGTTGTGTTGTGTTCACAACAAACATCACTAACATCCAGCAGGAACAAGGTTTTAAATCATTTTAAATAACTTGTTGACCTCTGACCTCACCCACGAGACCAGTCGTCTTATTTGTTGAAGAAAGTGAGAAACCTTTAACGCCAGAGTGAAGCTGTTCACACACTGAAAGCTTTTGTTATGGCTGAATCAACCAAGTCTGCATATTTCACATTACAAGAGAGCATTTAAATAAATAAAGGCTGCTGAATATCTTCACAATGACTCACCCTGGAATGTTTGGATCCAATTGTGCCACAAAAATCTAAAATATCTACAGTGTTTGTTTCAGGTTATCATAGTTTAATTACATGCTGTTTGCATCAGTACCGACTCATTTTACACACGTTTCCTTTGTTGATATCACCACTGATATCACTCATATTACTGATATCACAGATATCAGTGGTAACAGTAGTAGTATTAGTAATATTAGTTAGAGTAGTAGTATTAGTAGTATTAGTTAGAGTAGTAACAGTAGTAGTATTAGAGTAGTAACAGTTGTTCCATTAGTAGTATTAGTAGTAACAGTAGTAGTATTAGAGTAGTAACAGTTGTAGTATTAGTAGTATTAGTTATAGAAGTAACAGTATTAGTAGTATTAGTTAGAATAGTAACAGTAGTAGTATTAGTAGTACTAGTTATAGTAGTAGTAGTAGTAGTAGTATTAGTAGTAACAGTGGTAGTAACAGTAGTAGCAGTGGTACTATCTGTTGTCAGTGTTACCCAGAATGCCTCTGGCTTTGTAGGAACCCCCTCCTTCGCCAGGTGTGTATCCGTGGTAACGGGGAGGAGGGGGCGGAGTCAGACCAGTATTTCAGGTTCCTCGGGGCAGAGACACAGCTCTGTGTTTACCTGAAGATGCCTTCAGCATCCTTCAGTCCTGCTCACCCACACACAGCTTTCCCTCTGCTCAGACCGCAGATCCATCAGACACAGAAGGAACAAGGATTTATTTTTCCCACATTGTTCTAATAACTTTGAATTTTCACTTTGAAAAGCAGCTACAGGAAGTTCAGACAGGCGAGCTCTTTTCTGTCTCGTTCTCTGGTCTGTTGATGTTTGTCAAATACTAGTTTAGTTGAGAAATGCTGTGACGAAGAATAAACGGTCGCTGTCACCTTCCTTCTCTGTATCAGTTATTACTGCGGATCAAACGATCCCTGATACCCTTCAGTGCTGTAAGGTGAGGAGGTGCTGCTGGGGCTGGTTTACAGTTACTGAAGCTACTGGTCCACCAGTGAGTCCAAATGTTTTGATGCAGCCATGTTTCTACTCACCAGTTGACTTAATCAGGAAATTCTCAGCATATTTTTGGGAGGGCGTCACGTTTCTCGGCGCTGTGACGCCTCTCTGCTCATGTCTCTGTTTTTCACTGGTGATGCTGAGAGTTTGTCTTTCTTACATGAACATGTGCTGTAAGTCTGTTTTCAAGGCAGAGAGATTCATTTAATTTTCTCTTTTATAACCAGGTTGGTTATGTGAGGACACGTTCTCTGTGACCATAACAGCCTGTTCAAGATGCAGCTACTATTTATGTCATAATTTATATTTATTAGAATTTTCTTGCTTAAATTACATGGACTTCATATCTTTAGAATCAGCTGATCCATTAAAGATCATTGATTAGTTCCAGCTGTTGAACATTTTCACATGAAACTTGCATATAGGAGAGTCTTCAGAAGCCACAACTTTGCAAAACCCTGATACATTCATGAAATTATTCTCCAAACAACCTTTTGAAAACAACATTAATAAAAGTAAATAAGTCGCTGTGTTGTGTACAAGAGTAAAGCTGCAACTAATTTTCATTATCAGTTAATCTGCTGGTTACTTCCTTGATTAATCCATTGATTTTATTTATTTTATTTTTTTTATAGGCTATAAAGTGTCAGGAAATATTGATAAATACAGTCACACTTGAAAATAGTTTTTAAATGTCTCATTTTGTCCGATCAATAGTCCAAAACTGAAATATATTCAGTTTATTATCACACAAAACAAAGAAAAGCTGCAGATTCTCACAGTTGAGATGCTGAAACAAGGAAACCTTTTGGCGTTTTCGATTTGAAGAAAAAGACTCAAACTATCTCATCTATAAAGTGTGGCACAAATGGGAAATATGAGCGAGGTCAAAAGGTCAAAGCCAACAGGAAAGTTGAGATTATAAAAACATCTTGTTTCCATTTGTCGTGTTTTAACTGCATGGGAACTCCAGAAAGCTTCACCTGGGTTCAGGACTGAGGTCGTGTCCTTTCTGTGTTTTTTGAGTTTATTTTCTGCAGATAAAAACTTGAAAAACTGGAACTTTTAGACCGATTCCAGTATTTTTTATACTCTAGACGATTTCATAGTCTATGAAATGTAGGGGTGGGATATTAGTTAATGACATGATGTTGATGGAATGAGAGAGGCAGAACTCACCTACAGTCTAAAGTGCGCACATGATACTTATCTTTTAGTTCACCTTCAAAAAAGGCAGCGGTTACGAGAATGTTTTCACTTAATGTCTAAATAATTACCTGAACATGAAGTATATTGTGAAGATGAACGTTAGCGGAGCAGCGAACTCCAGCAGTAACAAACGAGACCAGCTGACCAACACACACTGCAGCATTAAACCACGTAAACCAACTCTGAGGTGAAGAAAAAATGTTGGACAGCGATGTTTTTACCCGGAGCCGACAGAGCAGCAGAGAGGCTGCTCTCTACTGCTGGAGACATGACGTTAATAACACAGCGGAGCAGAGAGGCTGCTCTCTACTGCTGGAGACATGACGTTAATAACGCAGCGGAGCAGAGAGGCTGCTCTCCACTGCTGGAGACATGACGTTAATATCGCAGCGGAGCAGAGAGGCTGCTCTCTACTGCTGGAGACATGACGTTAATAACGCAGCGGAGCAGAGAGGCTGCTCTCCACTGCTGGAGACATGACGTTAATAACGCAGCGGAGCAGAGAGGCTGCTCTCTACTGCTGGAGACATGACGTTAATAACACAGCCGAGCAGAGAGGCTGCTCTCCACTGCTGGAGACATGACGTTAATAACACAGCCGAGCAGAGAGGCTGCTCTCCACTGCTGGAGACATGACGTTAATAACACAGTGGAGCAGAGAGGCTGCTCTCCACTGCTGGAGACATGACGTTAATAACACAGCGGAGCAGAGAGGCTGCTCTCCACTGCTGGAGACATGACGTTAATAACACAGCAGAGCAGAGAGGCTGCTCTCCACTGCTGGAGACATGACGTTAATAACACAGCCGAGCAGAGAGGCTGCTCTCCACTGCTGGAGACATGACGTTAATAACACAGCAGAGCAGAGAGGCTGCTCTCCACTGCTCGAGACATGACGTTAATAACACAGCGGAGTAGAGAGGCTGCTCTCCACTGCTGGAGACATGACGTTAATAACACAGCGGAGTAGAGAGGCTGCTCTCCACTGCTGGAGACATGACGTTAATAACACAGCGGAGTAGAGAGGCTGCTCTCCACTGCTGGAGACATGACGTTAATAACACAGCGGAGTAGAGAGGCTGCTCTCCACTGCTGGAGACATGACGTTAATAACACAGTGGAGCAGAGAGGCTGCTCTCCACTGCTGGAGACATGACGTTAATAACACAGCGGAGCAGAGAGGCTGCTCTCCACTGCTGGAGACATGACGTTAATAACACAGCAGAGCAGAGAGGCTGCTCTCCACTGCTGGAGACATGACGTTAATAACACAGCAGAGCAGAGAGGCTGCTCTCCACTGCTGGAGACATGACGTTAATAACACAGCAGAGCAGAGAGGCTGCTCTCCACTGCTCGAGACATGACGTTAATAACACAGTGGAGCAGAGAGGCTGCTCTCCACTGCTGGAGACATGACGTTAATAACACAGCGGAGCAGAGAGGCTGCTCTCCACTGCTGGAGACATGACGTTAATAACACAGCAGAGCAGAGAGGCTGCTCTCCACTGCTGGAGACATGATGTTAATAACACAGCAGAGCAGAGAGGCTGCTCTCCACTGCTGGAGACATGACGTTAATAACACAGCAGAGTAGAGAGGCTGCTCTCCACTGCTGGAGACATGACGTTAATAACACAGCGGAGTAGAGAGGCTGCTCTCCACTGCTGGAGACATGACGTTAATAACACAGCGGAGTAGAGAGGCTGCTCTCCACTGCTGGAGACATGACGTTAATAACACAGCGGAGTAGAGAGGCTGCTCTCCACTGCTGGAGACATGATGTTAATAACAGTGAAACAGTCCTCCTCCTCCCCTCAGTCTGTTATTCTCATACAGGCAGACTGTACGATGCTTTCGCATTAATTCATTAATGCTGTTAACTTTTTAAAATAAAAAGGCTGTGGACCATTTATCTTATCTGCCAGTTCTGTCAGTGGACTAAAGACACCAGTGGATGGTTTGGCATCCAGTATACTGGAGATTATATACCCAGATTCACCTGCTCGGTCTTCTTCATGGAGGCTGCAGGTGTGGAGAATATTTGATAATTACACAGTCAAACCGTGTGACGATCAGCTGATGTGGTTTGAGTCGGACAGTGGAGGAAGTTCTGAATGTTCCCATCAGATCCGGTGGGTCGTGCTGCCTGCAGAGTGGACAGATCTGATCTGCTGACTGCTCTGAGGAAGCTCTTTGTTATCTGCGTTATGTAAGCCAGCCTGCAGCTGATTCTAGTACTGGCAGCAGCCTGCCAGCTCCAACTCTCCCCGCTGCTGTCAGCTCAGCTGCAGCGCCGCCTGCAGCTGGAAAACTGCTACTGCAGCTGGTTTTATTACTCAGCTCCCAGATTGAAAACAACCTCATTACATGATGCAGATATCTAAAAAGAGACATTGTGAACTACAACAGGCACTGATGCTGAAATAGTTCAGAGCTGAAATAATCTAGTTGATAATTGAATAATTGTTTTAAGCCAAAATGCCAATTATTTCCAGGTTGCAGCTTCTCAGATGTGAGGATGTGAAGCTTTTCTGTGTCATACATGAAACTGAATGTATTTTGGGTTTTAACTGTTCAGACAAACCAAAAGCCATTTTTTTAATTTTATAGACAAAATGTTTAATAAAGAAAATTGATAATGAAAATAGTTGCAGCCCTAAACTGAACATCAAAGCACAAGACATTTGAAGACATCACCGTAGTGTCACTGTAGTAGAGTAAAGTTCAACATATATTAGATTGAAATATTAATATTTAACCTTTAATAATATACATGGTTTTTCACACTTTTGTGAGTGCAGTGATGTAAACCTGGTGATTGCTGATATGTTTCTGCTTGAAGCCTAAATAACATTTTCTTTGGTACTTCTTATGTTTATTGATTCATCTTGTTTCTCCAGGATCAGAGTTTGAGTCCAGCTGTCCTGCAGTGTTTGTGGTTGTTGAGTGTTTTATTAATTCTTGACGGTTCTGTTTGTCCCTCCAGTTGCAGGAGACGGTGAAGAGGAAGTTGGAGAGCGCTAGTTCTCCGCTGGGCAGAGATCAGGTCAACGGTTTCAGCGACGGCTTCCCCCCCAACAAGAAGGCCTGCCTCGACAACGGCACCGCCAACGGCTCCCCACTGGACTCCAAGCTCGGGATCACCGACTCGCTCAACTCCAACGGGACCCACGGGCCGGCAGGGGACTCGACGGACGGCGGGGAGCCAGAGTTCCTTCGGAAGGAGATGAAGCAGGAGCCGGATGACATCCTGCCCATCATGCCGCCGTCAGGCGGAGGCAACAACAACAGCCTGTTCCCTGACCTCAACCTGAACGAGCAGGAGTGGAGGGAGCTGATGGAGGAGCTGAACTGCTCCGTGGCCTACGAGGACATCCAGGACATCCTCAACGACGGCTTCGAGGATCGCAAAGACCCTCTGGAGCTGGCACCAACTCCCGGTGGTGCTGGAGCGGTGGGAGGAGGAGCAGGAGGAGCAGCGGGTGGGGGGGGACAGTCCTCCCAGGGCCTTCTTCCTCTGGACTTGGGCAGCGTGAAGGCGGAGTTCTCCCCCGCCTCCTTCGAGCAGGTGCAGGACTCTCACACCGGCTCCCCCCACGTCAGGTCCACGTCTTCCGGGCCTCCTCCTCACCCCACCAGCTCCCCTGTCGCCTCCTCCTCCGCCTCATCCCCAGCTATGCCCCCATCCCAGCCAGCTCCTCCCCCCAGGCAGCTCCAACCTCCCCCCAACCATCTACTCCCTCCGGGCCCCCCGGTGCCCAAAGACCTGTCCCCCGCCCAGCAGCTCCAGCAGCTGGCCGCCCAGCAGCAGAGAGCCCAGCACCTCCACAGCCAGCTGCAGCACAAACAGCCACAACCGGGGGCCAAGTTCCACACCCAGGGGCCTCATGCCCACCCCCAGGCTTGGCCCCAGATGGCCAACCCCTCCCAGAGCCCACTAGGGGGCCCATTTGGCATGGACAAGCCCACAAGCCCCTCCCTGTACCCACAGGACTTCAACCCCAATGCCCAGAAGCAGCTGCTGATGCCCAATCAGCCCAACAAGGGCTCTCCCAAGGCGGGGGCCGGCAGCTACATGCCGGGGCCCGCCGGACACCCCAACATGATGGGTCACCCGGCTCCGGGGCCACCTCTTAGCCACCCGCCGGCGCCAGGGGCCCAGGCCTCGGCTGCCATGCTGAACTACAACAACACCAAACCTCTGTCGCACTTTGAGGCGGGGCCTGGACCGCCGCGGCCCCCCAACACTCAGAGCCAGAACAAGGCGGCCCTGCTGTCGCTGCTCAGACAACAGCAGCAGATAAAGCAGAAGAACTTCCGCCAGCATTTAGCCCACACACAGGTAAGACACCCCGCTAATAGTCTACCCTCCATCTAACGCAGCAGCACATCTACAACCTAACAGCCAACAATCTTTACTGTATATATAAACATACTGCATGTTACTGTGCAGTATGTATCAAAGAGTTTTACACATGAAGATATTTCTACAATAAATTATTTATATTCTGTCAGGCGTGCAGAGACCTTTTCAGTTTTTGATAGAGTATTAAAGTGAAAACAGTTTTCTGTCAATTTTAAGTTTAACTGCAGCAAAAATATTTTGTTGTCAAAGATAAATTAATATTTATTATGAATGGTTTCATTATTGAGCAAAATGAAGCCATTATTGTTTGAGCCATAATCAGCAGCTCTGTTTCATCTGTTTGGTAATATTCTATGAAAGAACATTTTATTCAATTTCCCATGTCTAATAATAATAATTATAATTCCAGTGTTTTTCCCATAATAGTCAGGCCTGGCGGGCCGCCCAGCCAATGAGAACCTCCGACAGGCCAAAAAATATATTTTTAATGTCAAAAATAACGCTAAATATCCATTCATTTGGAAATCAATAGTGTTTGGGAGCCTGTTGTGAAACATGAGTCAACCTCTGTGTCGTAGCGTAGCTGCTTTTAAGGAATACAATGGTACGTAAAATGTGGCGTAGCAGGTGAGAGAGCGAGCGAGCGAGCAGCAGAGGAAGAGGTGAGCAGGAAGTTAGAAGTAATAAACACTGTTAATGCGGCTTCATCAACTGTTGAAGACACTAAACAGAGAAATGTGTGTCTGCAGAGTCTGATGACTTTTACTCAGTGTGTCTGACATGTGAGCTGTTGTGTTTGTGTCTGTTGTTGTGTGCAGTAGTGTGTTGTTGTGTGCAGTAGTGTGTTGTTGTGTGCAGTAGTGCGTTGTTGTGTACAGTAGTGCGTTGTTGTGTACAGTAGTGCGTTGTTGTGTGCAGTAGTGTGTTGTTGTGTGCAGTAGTATGCAGTAGTGTGTTGTTGTGTGCAGTAGTGCGTTGTTGTGTACAGTAGTGCGTTGTTGTGTACAGTAGTGCGTTGTTGTGTGCAGTAGTGCGTTGTTGTGTGCAGTAGTGTGTTGTGTGCAGTAGTGTTGTGTGCAGTAGTGTGTTGTTGTGTGCAGTAGTATGCAGTAGTATGCAGTAGTGTGTTGTTGTGTGCAGTAGTGTGTTGTTGTGTACAGTAGTGTGCAGTAGTGTTGTGTGCAGTAGTGTGTTGTTGTGTGCAGTAGTGTGTTGTTGTGTACAGTAGTGTGTTGTTGTGTACAGTAGTGTGTTGTTGTGTGCAGTAGTGTGTTGTGTGCAGTAGTGTGTTGTGTGCAGTAGTTTGTTGTGTGCAGTAGTGTGTTGTGTGCAGTAGTGTGTTGTTGTGTACAGTAGTGTGTTGTTGTGTGCAGTAGTGTGTTGTTGTGTACAGTAGTGTGTTGTTGTGTTTGTGTCTGTTGTTGTGTACAGTAGTGTGTTGTTGTGTGCAGTAGTGTGTTGTTGTGTGCAGTAGTGTGTTGTTGTGTACAGTAGTGTGTTGTTGTGTGCAGTAGTGTGTTGTTGTGTGCAGTAGTGTGTTGTTGTGTGCAGTAGTGCGTTGTGTACAGTAGTGTGTTGTTGTGTGCAGTAGTGTGTTGTTGTGTGCAGTAGTGTGTTGTTGTGTGCAGTAGTGCGTTGTGTACAGTAGTGTGTTGTTGTGTGCAGTAGTGCGTTGTTGTGTGCAGTAGTGTGTTGTTGTGTGCAGTAGTGCGTTGTTGTGTACAGTAGTGTGTTGTTGTGTGCAGTAGTGTGTTGTTGTGTACAGTAGTGTGTTGTTGTGTGCAGTAGTGTGTTGTTGTGTACAGTAGTGTGTTGTTGTGTGCAGTAGTGTGTTGTTGTGTACAGTAGTGTGTTGTTGTGTGCAGTAGTGTGTTGTTGTGTACAGTAGTGTGTTGTTGTGTTTGTGTCTGTTGTTGTGTACAGTAGTGTGTTGTTGTGTGCAGTAGTGTGTTGTTGTGTACAGTAGTGTGTTGTTGTGTGCAGTAGTGTGTTGTTGTGTGCAGTAGTGTGTTGTTGTGTGCAGTAGTGCGTTGTGTACAGTAGTGTGTTGTTGTGTGCAGTAGTGTGTTGTTGTGTGCAGTAGTGTGTTGTTGTGTGCAGTAGTGCGTTGTGTACAGTAGTGTGTTGTTGTGTGCAGTAGTGCGTTGTTGTGTGCAGTAGTGTGTTGATAAAGTTCAACATGTGGTTTGACTTTCTCAGTTTGTACTGTTAGAGGATGCTAACTGTAGCATCTGTGCTAACATCACAGTTTTATAACAATAACAGCTGTACAGACTGATCAGAGTGTAACCAGGCAACACATTCCTGCACTGTACAACACACACACACACACACACACACACACACACACACACACACACACACACACACACAGGCCTCCATCATGCTTCAGTCCACTGTTCTGAATGAAGCTTCTCCAGCTTCTTTGTACGAAGTCTTTTAAACATATTTAAACTGAATTTGTGTTGCATTTAACTGATTTTCTGTCTTTATATTTTGGGAGTGAAATCATGTTTGAATACTGGACTCCAGAAGGTATTTAATGAATGAACCCAGAGTCGGTTCCTCACTCCCACACAGCTGTAGAGGCCTGAAATGTTGGAGAGTTTTACCTCTTTGGATCTCAAACAGTTATTTATTCAAACCACATGAAGGAGAAAACTACTCAAACACATCTGACACACGTTACATGTTATTTTATGTCAAATCTTCAACTGAAAAGTAACTAAAGCTGTCAAATAAATGTAGTGGAGTAGAAGTATAAAGTAGCATCACATGGAAATACTCAAGTACAGTAGAAATACCTTAAAATAGTACTTAAGTACAATACTTGAGTATAAATGTATTTAGTTACTTTCCACTGCTGCATTTAAATAATTGAAACCAGCTAAAGATGAAGTGACTCTGCAGCTCCTCTCGGCTTTACGGAGCTTTATAACCAGCAGCTGTTTGTTAAAGCTGATGATGTGTTCACTACTTGTTTCTGATGAGAACTAGTGAACAAAACAAACAGTCACTGCAGGTTTAAAGTGTTAGTTAATAGTTGAAACTGTTAATTGAAACATGTAAAGTTTGTCTGAAAGGTCAGGAGGTCATTAAAACGACTAACATAAATATCCTGAGTGTATTTCATGTCTAACTGGTCTGTAGTGGTTGTGGTTTCAGTCTGAACAGGTGCAGATGAAGACCAGTACACAGTTTGTCTCAGTGGTGAGTGGAGGTGAAGTCGGTCTGCAGCAGGGAGGCCTTTTGTTCAGCTGCTCTGCTTCAGACAGGCCTGGGCCCCACGCTTTAACATCCACCGACTCTGTGTGTGTGTGTGTGTGTGTGTGTGTGTGTGTGTGTGGGTCAAGCAGCTGGTTGCTAAGGCTCACACAGGGGGGTGAAGGGAGGCGATGACAAAGCAGCCTTTCATATTCTCTCTCTCTCTCTGTATTTAAATATAGCTGCTGCTGCTGCTTGTATTTTTCCTCTCAGCAGACGGGACGCTCTGTTCCTGCTGCACGTTACACTTTATTATCACAACTGTTGATCACTGACTCTGCACATTAAACTTATATAAACTTTACTTTTTGTCCTGTTTGCAGCTCGGCCTAAAAACGAAAATACAAGTCAGAGTGAAACTTTCAGCCCGCCTTCAGGTTACGTGTGGATATTCAGGCTGTTCTGTCCTACAGTTTTATACCGTGGCTGTAATGAACACGTCGGCCTCTAGATGCTGCTAGTCAGCCTTTTAAATGTTTGGTGTAGTTCAAATAAACTCTGCAGAGATTTACACCGTGTTGACATGCTGGAAAAAATAGTGAAAAAGTCCTTCAGTTGTTCCCTTGAATCGTCCTCAGAGCTCTGCAGCAGTGATGAAGAGTTGCACAGATGTTTATATAGACATGCTTTATATTAGTCAGTAGTTTAGTTGGTTATCGCTGATATCATCAATATTTATAATGGAAATTTTGGCTGGTTATATCCTCTGAAATGTAAAAGCTTGTGTAACTTGTGGTCTTTATTTTAGATGATGGTGATTCTATAGATGATTGATACAAATACTTAATTTATTTTATTTATAGAGCAGCTTTCAGAACAAAGACACAAAGCACTTTAAAATAAGAATAAAGAACATTTAATTGAATAAAATCAACCCAGATAAAATTGGAGAAAATAGTGAATAAACAGAAAAGACATAAAACTTTGGACTAAAAATATATAAGAGCTTTGATTCTGTAAACATCCTCGTTGTGATTTGGTTCATTTTTCTTGTAGCGTTACAGGCTTTAATTTACGATCTCCAGTCTAAACTCAATCTGTTTTTACATGATTATAATAATAAATATATACAAATATATTTGCATTGTACATTTCATACATACAACTCACCTCAGAGTGCTTAACATATCATTACATGTAAAGCATTTTAAACACATTTAAAGTTGCAGGTGAACAATTTTAGATGCAATGAAAAGAGTAGAAAGTAAAAACATTTGAGTAAAGATTCAGTTAAATAAAGCTTCTGTCTTTTTCAGGAACGTGTTGACACAGATTTCATTTCCAAAGGTTTTAAGAGCAGCTTCAGGTTACAGAGCGTCCTGTAGTTGTTTGTCGTCAGGTGCGGCGCCCCCTGCTGGAAACATTCACACCTACATCGTCTTTACTTCTGTCTCTAACAGGACCAGAACACCTACCCGGCTCCCCCGCACGGCCCGGGTCCCGCCAACGCCATGACGTCGGCGCCCGGAAACAACGCCATGTCGGCCCAGCCCGGGGCCAACGCCATGGCAGGTAACCACGGTAACGCAGCGTACCTGAGCAGCCAGGCGGCGGTGGCGGCGGCACTGAAACAACAGCAGCAACAACAACAGCAGCATCAGCAGCAGATCCTGGAGCAGCAGAAGCAGCAGCAGCAGCAGTACATGCAGAGACAGCAGCTCATGGCTGAACAGGTGAGTTAACACCTGCCACACCCACCAATCAGGTGGAGCCGTGACTCTGACCAATCAGGTGGAGCCGTGACTCCGACCAATCAGGAGGAGCCGAACAAACAGTACATCTGTACTTAATATCTGTTCAAACACACATAAATAATAAAATTAGATGTTAACAAGCAAATATTACAAAGGGATGGTTTCAGAGTGAGTATTGATGAGACGAGTAGGTGATTGATGGATATTAATTGATAACCATTTATCCAGAGATCATTTATCTGCCTCCAGCGTCTCCTGCTTTCATGTTTTATATCCTTGCTCAGAGAATATCTTTAGATTTTGGATTGTTGTTCAGACAGAAAAGTGATTTGAAGACGTCACCTTGAACATTTTTCTAACTTTTGGCAGAATTCATGACTTCATGCGTCTGCGTGATCCGTGTAGATCTGAAGAGTTTTTTTTCCTACAAACCGACAGCGTCTTGATGCACGTTTACTCTCCAGAAAAGCAGCAGTTGTATCAGATTTTCTCAGTTATCAAAGCATCTGTAGTGTTAAAGCAGCCGGCTGACTTTAACTGCTGCCGTCCTCACGTGTAGCGGAGAGAAGGAGTGAAATCTCTCTACATGATTACAGCTGCAGCTCCTGTGTTATATATGTGTATATATATATATATATATATATGTGTGTGTGTATATATGTATATCATGGAGAGTAAGGAGCACCTGCTGCCTGCTGTCACCTTTTTCCATCCACTTGAGTTTGCAGATATGATGAATGAAGAATATTTGATTACAATAAAACAAACTTGATATCAGTCCAGGTAGTTTTAATAACAGTGGAGTTCATCAGGTTAAAGAGGAAGATGATGATGATGATGAGAGTGTTTGAACACTAGAGGGAGCTGTGATCTAACAGCTCTGGACTCTGCATCAGGATCTGAGGACGTCTGACGGCCTCGTGCTTCTCTCATGTCTCCATGTGAGCTGTGATATAATCCTGCTAGTGACAGGAAGTCCTCCCGCTGTCATATGTTGTATAGTAAACTGAAATTTAAGAAATATTTCAGGGGCAACTTTTGCCTCCACTGTCTAAAAACTTGGAGCATTTACACAATTTTTTGAGGGCACTTTTAAAACATAATTAGTGCATAAAGTTGTTGTGTTTTAATGTGAGATGAGTCATCACCTCCTCAGTCATAAATATCCACATGAAAAACAAAACACTGCAGACAGATTCCCTTTAAACAACTAAATCCTTCTTCACCCCTTTACTTCCTTCAACAAAGTCATGATTTAGTTTTTAACTGTCCAGAATGTTTGTGAGGACGAGAAGAGGAGCATCGTCTTCCTCACCTCTTCTTCAACACCGAGCCTGTTCTACTCTATTCTATTCTAACTGTAGAGGCGTCAGCTGTTTTTACCGTCCTGTTTGCGTTGGAGACGTTCAGGACTCTGGTTGTTGTCTTTGGTAACGGTTGAGTGTTTTTTTAACGAGGTGGTGGTTTATCACTGCAGGTGCAGGACTGCGTGGACTCTGCCAGTTACCATAACAACAGGGCTGTTTGTGTCAGTGTGTGTGTGTTAGTGTGTTAGATTTAATGTAGGATTAGGATATTGACCCAAACTGCTTTTTCTAAATCTTGAGGGAAGTTTTTGTCCTCCGTTTATTTCAGACGCTGACAGTAAAGGTGGATTTCACTCCTTTTTCTCCTTCATCACTCAAAATGTCAGTTTCTCACTTACATCCGGACATGTTTGAGCTTTAATCTGATCTGGAATACGAGCGTGAACGACTTCAATATGTTGTTTCTGCTGTGAGATTTTGCTCCTCTGCTCATTCGCTGATTTAATTTAATAAAAGTCAAATAGTTCTATTATATAAATCTGCTTTACTATCCAGCAGTTGTCTGTCACACGGTTTATAAGATGACGTCTGATGAGTCTGTTTTGTTTCCGTCCGAACAGGAGAAGCAGCGGCAGCAGGACCAGCAGCTGCAGAGACACCTGACCCGACCTCCCCCCCAGTACCAGGACCAGCCGGGACAACCGGCCAATCAGAACCCCTTCCCACAGCAGCCAGTCAACCAGTTTACAGGTAAGACTGCAGGAGTTCACATCAGACACGCTTCAGTTTGTACATCAGCATCACGATAAACAAGAGGACATAAACTACCTGCCAGACAGAATCCAGGGTATTAAAATCAATCCTGCTCATTGATCATATTCAACATAACATATCCATGAAAAACCAGCTCAGTATCAGCAGCACAGGATCCTTTAATGATCTGGTGCATAAACTCATCAAAATATTGATTAAATATGGATCTGACACAGTTAAATAACAGATGTGGTTTTATGAGACTGTGTTCTGTTTGTTAAAGTCAGGATTCACCTTCTAAATATAATCCAAAAATTATGTTTTCTCTCACAATAATGATAAATATTCATATAGTTTCATATATTCAAGTTGCAGCAACAAGTTTAAATATAAATAATCTTTCAAAATGTTTCATTCTTCTGCTTTTTAATACAATAAAAACTGAAAACATCTTAGTTGAACCTTTTATTCTTTTGATTTAATTTAAAATAAAACTTGTGTATTCAGAGGTTGATGCAGTTTTGACTCTAAAGCCATAAAATTAATTTCACTGTGGAAATAAAAAGAATAACTTGAATTAATAGCTGCATGTTTCAGCTTTTAATTTATTAGTATTTAACTTTAAACTGAATGTTTTTCTTTAGTGTTATTTTATGGTTATTTTAATGTTTCCTCGTTCCTGGTTAGTTTCTGTCGGTGAAGTAAAGGCAGTTTTATGTGACTCGTCTGTGTCATTAGAATATTATCGGAGCAGGTTGTTGTTGTTGTTGTGTCGCTCGTGACAAACATTCCTCTGTGTGTCGTATTAAATGTGTAAATAATTCTCACCACTGATTTGAATGGAAAATGACGGCAGCTGCACAGTTCTGATGAACTGTTGAGTCTGTTTGTTCTCAACCAGACAAACACTGATAGACGTGTCTGTGTTTGAATATTGATAAAGAGATTAATCATTTACAGCTACTGCTGGATTATAATAACTGAGACTCCATCAGAGCAGAAATCTATTAAAACAGCAGCGATATGTCATCAATAACATCCTGATGAGAAGATGAACGTTAAAACAAGGATTTTAAGACAAATGAGGTCAAAATCATTCAAGTTTCTATGAGCTTTAAGTTTTCTGATGAAGGTTTAGTTCTGATAAATAAAACAAACAAACAAACAAACAAACCTCATCGTCTGACTGCTTGTTTCTTTACAGCTTCCTCTCAGCCAATGGGCAGTGTCGGTTCCATGGGAGGCCCCGCCCCCGGATCCCAGCGCATGTTTCCTCAGAATCAAGGCATGATGGGTATGAACCTGGGTCAGGGCGGGGGGCCGGCGGGTGGCGTGGCTCCGCCCCCGGCGGGGAGTCAGGCTGACCTCAGTCTGTCATCCTGCGGCGGCGGAGGGGGCGGGGCCGGCGTGGACGTCCAGCAGGTGCTGTACAACAACATGAACCTTCACCCCTCCCACCAAGGCCACCCGCCCCCCCAGGCCGGCCTGCAGCGCCAGCCTCTGGGCGCCATGACGGCCCCCTACAGGCAGAGTCTTCTGGCTCAGCAGCAGCAGCACCTGAAGGCGCAGCCCAACGCCGCCATGTTGAAGCAGCAGCAGCTGGCGGCCGCCGCCCGCATGCCGGGCGCCATGCAGAACAGTATGGGGGGTAACCTGCCGGGCTCCATGCCCGGCGGCATGCAGGGCGCTCAGAGCGCCGCCTGGCAGCAGCAGCTCGCCAACCAGCCGCCCTCCAGTAACGCCAACCTGCCCCCCAACGCCTTCAGCAACAACCCCAACGCCTTCCACATGCAGCAGTCTCGCATTCCCAAGATGCCACCCGGCGCCGGAGCCTTCGGCGCCAACCCCGGCGGCCGGCCGATGGGCGGTCTGAACCCCGGGCAGCAGATGATGCAGACAAACATGGCTGCCGCCCAGCAGAGGGCACCGCCCAACCCTCAAAGCCTGGGCCAGCCGATGGCCAACCAGCAGCAGACTCAACAACAACAGGCCAATCAGAACCAGGCCGTCCTCCCAGACCTGGCCGCGTTCGGACAGCCGCAGGGCAACGGTCGCCAGGGACTGCAGTGTAACCAAGGATACCAGGTGAGCAGGACTGCCAATCAGCAGCAGCAGCAGCAGCAGGTGTCGTTCGGCTACAACGTGGCGTCGGGGAGTTTCGCCCCCGAGAGCGAGCTGGTGGACTCGCTGCTGAAAGGTCAAAGCACGCAGGAGTGGATCGCCGACCTGGACGAACTGCTCGCCAGCCACCACTAGTTCCACACCTGCCTGCACCTGCTGAGACGCTGCACTGCTGCACCTGCACTACGCAAACACCTTGAACAAGACGAACGCAGGGCGGCTCCGTTCTGATCTGTGTCCATGTTTGTTAAAGATCCAGACAGGAAGTGGTGTGTTTAGAGAGAAACGAGCAGCAGTCAGCTGATGGTGAATGTCTGTGAGTTTGTTGTGAACATCCTGCTGGCTGCTAAACTCATGAAGGTTGTTGTGTTGTTTTTCCTTCCCCTGTATGACGGGACCAGATTATGTCCCGACACGGTTTGGTTTACCTGCTGGTGGAGAAGACATCAGAGGGGCCGTCAGAGCCTCGATTACTCACTTGTTAGAGGTTTTTTTTGCTCAAAGACACTTGGGTAGAGCAGAGCCAGATTCTGGAGGTTTTAAAATAAATGAAAACCATCTCCGGTCAGAAATACAAGCAGTTCAGTCACAGATGAGCTCACGTTCTGAATCCACTTCATTCCAAAACCACAGAGACCTTCTATGAGTCGTCTGATTGGTCCGTTAGATCCACAGAGCAGGAAGTTTATGCTGCTGTTCATCAAACTGAGAGTCCGAGTTCTTTAGGACCAGTTTGAAAGTTCAACTAGTGTCATCCTCTTGGACGTCACAGTGTTTTCATATATTAGGTTCAATTATTCAATCAATCAATCAATCAATCAATCAGTGTGTCCTGATTCCACACTGTAAACATTATGGAGATATTGATCGGGGAGGTTTTGACTTTATAAAACAAACGGAACCAAAAACGATCGATCTGGACGAAGAAATGACAGAAAAGCAATATATATATTTCTGTTTTATTATGATATTGAGATTTATCATAAGATGAAGGTTTGATTGATCAATAACTGCTGATTGATTAAATAACCAGACGGGAATGTTTGGTTTCAGTTATAAATGAGTTGAATTATAAAAACTGACAGTTTTTCATCATGTTGATGAAAAAACAATCTATAAACTAACTTAATGTCCTAAAACGTTCAGAGTTAAAGGTTTATTCACAACACGAAGACGAGGAAGACGAGGGTGCTGCGCTCTACGCCGCAGTCTTCATCACTTTAGGTTTTTCATCCTACAAGTTTATAACGATGATGTCACTCGCAGCAGATTTCTACTGCTGATGTGTTCTTCCTCTGATCTTCATCAGTCCAGGTAGACGTTATTAGTTTCACATCTGATCGTTCCAGCTGTGATCAGCAGCAGGTCAAAGTTCAACACGTTACAAAGTAAAAGCTTGTGAAAACGCCTTTAATGGAGTCACAATCAAGTAGCAACTTCACCAGCAAAACAACAACAACAACAAACATCATTTAATTTCTCGTCTTTTAAACTGACTTCAGTTTTCCTTCCAGCTGTGTTCATTCCTCTCTGCAGCTGCAGCAGGTTAACAGGTTAACAGCTGTTCCAGCTTCTCTAACTGGTTACTTCCTGCTGTTCTTTGTCAAACGTGACGGTAAAGTAAAGTAGTTCTAACGGGCATTTTTCACTATTCTGTCATTTTACAGACACTAATCTTCAGATTAATCATCATTTTAATGAATCAATCCAGTAGTTTCAGGTGTGCAGGAAGTGAGACGCTGCAGAGTTCAGACATGTTAGTCTGAATGTGACTCAGCTGATTCCTTTATTATTATTATTATTATTATTATTATTATTATTATTATTATTATTATTATTATTATCATCATTATTATTCACAAACACACAAATGACACCTTATGTTGAAAATTTAACAGATAAAGTGTCGTACAACTGAATTCTAACAACAAATAACTGGAGGTGATAAACACACTGCACACACACACACACATAAACACACACACACACCTGCAGCGTCTCAAACCTCGGCAGGTTGAATCTTAAATTCCTTCAGCAGCGATGAATCGATCCAGACATGAACTCCCGTTGTTATTATTATTATTATTATTATTATTATTACTTCAACTCATTTTAAAGGACCATTCTGCTGTTTTTTCATATTTTACACAGTTTTACTTCAATCACTTTATATTTTATATCACTGAATGTTTTCCAGAACGTCCTGTCGTGTGTTTCTGGAGATTTGAATGCGTTAAAACTCATTCCAGTTTAAAGAATCAACTGGTAGATGATCCATCACATCATGTTCTTCTACTGTTTGTATTTTTGTCTCAGTTACATCAAGTAGATTTTCATACTGTAGGGAAATATATGGAAACAAGATGATATATTTATATATTTAAATATCTCAAACACAACAGGCTTTGTTCACGGAAATGAGCCGCAGTCATATAAAGTGATTTTATAGTAACCAGACTGTCGGCGTCAGCGTGAGAGAATGACGACAGTCTGACAGTCAGTCAGTCAGTCAGTCAGTCAGTCTGACAGTCAGTCAGTCAGTCTGACAGTCTGTCTGATAGTCAGACAGACAGTCTCCGTCTCCGTCTCCTCCTGCAGATCGATCAGTTATCAAGGTGTTCAGGATCCTTCAGCATCTCTTGATATTACAACAATTAGATTGTTAAAAAATCTACAAACATAAAAACAACTTCAAACTTCTTTAATCTTTCTTTAAATGAAGATTTTCTGAAGTGACGTCTGATCAGCTGCATGAGATCAGTTTCTCCTTCTCACAGAAATCTTTATTTAAATAGAAAATAAGAAGTTTTCAGTTTGTCCAGAACTTTTGTTTTTTGTTTTTTTGTGATGTTGCAAATCCATTCTTTATTCTGGTTTCACCTCCATCCAGGTTCCAACTATGCTGAACTGATAACAGCGTAAACAGGCTGTAAACAAACAGCCAGAAGCTGTTTGGAGAAACTGTAAACAGGTTCTTTTAATACTTTGTTTGGTTTTTCTCATTTAAAGTTAAAATGTGCAAAACCAGCAACATGGTCCTTTATAAAGATCTGAGTTAGAAGTTTTACTTCAAGAAAAAAAAGTCTAATTGTGACAGAAGAAGAAGAAGAAGAAGCAGCAGCAGATGAGACAGGAAGTGACGATGTTTCAAACTACTAACGAGGTATTTTTAGCCGCAGTTGTAAATGTTCACCAGTGATCTGCTGTTGTGAGCTTCATGCAGCAGAGTCCAATCAACCATATTTCACTTCAATCAACACTTAAACACTGTTGAACCGACGGTTAATAAACCGTCAATCACAAGAACTGAGCTCATCAGCTGACACTCAAACGTTTTGTGGCTTTTTGTTGTAGGTTAAATGTAAACAGGAAGTGATGAAACACTCTGTAAAGGTAGTTTTGGTTCTGACTGTTTGATGTAACTCTGCCTTCCTTTCAGACTGGAAAACTGACATTTTCCCGCTTTTTCTCTCTCGATGTTTTACTCAGTTACTGAACAGAAGATTCATCTGCAACAATTTTCATAATTCATTCATTTCCAAGCAAAAAAAAAACACCAAACATTTGATGGTTCCAGGTTCTTAAATTTAAGAATTTGCTGCTTTTCTTGTTCTCACATGATATGAAACGTTGGGATGAATCTGCATCTGTATTTTATTTTGAAAATCTCTCTCACAGTTTCCCGCCTGTTTTAGATGAAACGTGACCTTTTTAAGGAAGCGTTAAAGCTCGATGACGTCACATCAGACGGCAGACGGACGCAGGTTCTCATGATGTTAATTAGTCGGACTCGTCGCTTTACGTCCGTGTGGACGGTTATTAACTCTTCATCGTCTGTTTACTGATCCTTCCTGACATTAAGGTCCAGCCGTTAAGGTGGAACTGTGAGCCGGTCGCTCTATCTACTGTACTGTTTGACTCGTGTTTGCAGACATGTTGTTGTTGTGTGTTTTTTTTTTTTATTATTTGTAATGTTATTATTGATTAACGATCGCTTTGGGGCTGGT
This sequence comes from Thunnus albacares, assembly GCF_914725855.1. Classification (NCBI taxonomy): domain Eukaryota; kingdom Metazoa; phylum Chordata; class Actinopteri; order Scombriformes; family Scombridae; genus Thunnus; species Thunnus albacares. Next base: position 33,586,916 of record NC_058115.1, on the reverse strand, counting down.
TTCATGTTCTTCATCCAAATCGCTGCCGAACCTTCAGCTTCCAGCCTGCTCAGCCTGCCGGCTCTTCTGGTCTCAACTGTTGTGAACGGGCTCTGTGTAAATGTCTATAAATATATTTTTTTGTATGTAAGCCTTTCCTAATGATCTGGAGAAGATAGATGTTATTTTTATATATTGCAGCGGAGTTTTTGTAAGTATTTTATACTTTTGATATGGTTCTCTGTAAAACAAGAGTATTATGTAAATATAGTTCTTTAGAAACTAGTTTGTCCTCCGGTGTCTTTTCTCTCTGTGTGTCTTTATACTGGCAGCAGTGGTTCCCAACCTGCGGGTCGGGACCCTTCAAGGGGTCACAACATGTTTCTGATTCTACTGAATTCACTTCTGTCCAGCTGAAACCATTCATAGTAAATCTGAAGAAAATTAATTGTTTTATTTACTTTTCAAGCAGAAACGCTGCTTTTCTCCAGTTTCTATCGTTTTAAACTGAATATATAATGAATGAATGAATATATATATAGATAGATAGATAGATAGATAGATAGATATAGATATATAGATAGATAAATAAAACATGTTTTATAAATAAACAAATGCAATAATTCAGCTGATTCATTGATAACCAGAATAATTAAACACATCTGTGATTCCTAAAAGTTTCCTCTAGAAACAGAATAAACACAAACAAACTAAACAAAGTTTATTAAACAAACACGTCGCTGCGTTTCAATAAATATTTGTTCATTTTTCACTGTAAACAAGTTTGTTTTGACAGATTTCTGCACGTTAATTAAACTAAAAGTTTCTCCAGCTGCAACGATTAGTCGATGGACTGAAAATTAATCACCAGTTATTTTACTAATCAATCAATAAATCTGAGTCGTTTCTTAAGAAATAAGTCCAAATTGTCTGATTTCATCTTCTTAATGTGAATATTTTCTGGTCTCTTTAGTCTCTCTGACAGTAAACTGACGTCTTTGGGAAACTTGGATCCACATTTTTCAGGATTTTCTGACATTTTATAAACTAAATAACTAATCAATGAATCGAGATAATTATCAACAGATTAATCAACAATGAAAATAATTATTAGTTGCAGCTCTAATTGTCTCCATCAGGAGAAAATAAATAAACATCTCAATTAAAAACACATTAATTAAGAAAACGTCTGCAGACACGGAGCTGAAAATAATTAGAGAGACGTACAGAAAACATTCACTCACCTCAAATAAATCACAATTTAATTTATCTATAAAGCACCAAATCATAAGAGCAGTAACCTCAGGGCTCCTCTCACAGAGAGCAGGTCCAGACTGAACTACAGAGACCAACATTCCTCCATCAGCAGCTCTCGCTGACAGAACGAAGGAAAAACGTCCCTGAAACAGGAAGTAACCTGGAGGAGAAGCAGACTGTAGCTGGACGTCAGCTGCTCTGACCTGCTGGGTTGAAAGAGAAGGAAACAGACACGTCTCACTTTAAAAAAACAACATTACAAACCTGCAAAATAAAGATTTATTCTTCAGTCTGCCAAAGACTGAACAGCAGCGTATTATAAAAAACACAGTTTTCACTGTTTTCTTTACTATAAAAGGTCATAAAGCAGAAAAGAGTTTCTAAAGAGACGTTTCCTCTGAACCGTCATCTGAGGAAACATCTGTCAGATCTTTCATCAGGAACACAGACGAATATTTAAAGAAGTTTAATCTGCTGTAATCACACATATTCACACAGAAGGACTGTGGATTCGTCCTCCATCACTTCCAGTGTAAGTTTATTATGACGGGATCTTCTAAAGGTCAGTATGAACAAGAGGAAAAACAGCTTTAATGATCATTTGAGCTCCTGAACGTTGGTTTAAGAGGAAATGTTCTTTAGCTCTGAGTTTGAATTTGCACAAATGTGATGATCTGTCAAAATACTAATAATAACATAAACTCACAACATGTTATATTGTAAACAAACCATCTGTCATGTTCCTGCTCAGACATGTTTTTAAATGATTGGAGTCTATTTATAATCTAATTGATCATCTATAAGTCTCATTATTAGTACGAGTTAGTTGGCTGGTGGCTCTTCTCAGCTGACTTTTTCAATTATTGACAGATATTCAGTCAGTGATTTGTTTATTTTTAACAGACACCATGTGCACCTCCCACAGGACTTCATAAGTCATCATCCTCAACCATAACTGTGACATTTTATCCAGTTATTGATTATCTCTTTATAACTGTGTATTAAAGTAATGAGTAAATACACATTTAAGAGTTTATTCACATGACCCCTTAGAATATTTTACCATCTAGAAAAGAGCATAATGGCTTAATATAAGCAGTTAAAGTTAAAATAAACAAGCAGCTAAAGGTTTTATGCATGAAGAAGAGGTTTATTCTCACGTGCACAAACAAACACTAACACACAACAAGCTACAAAAGTGTGTTTTGGTGGGTGAGTGTGACGTCTCAGAGTCCATCTCCAGATGTTCTCGTCCTCCAGACCGACCAGATGTGCTTTAAATACGCAGTTTAGTTTGTCTTGAAAAATCAAGATGCGAACGTGTTGCAGAGATTTCCTGAAGATCCTGAAGGCAGCAGGTTGTGACCAAACCGACATCTAAAGGCTCCGCGTGCAGCCGACGACACGTATGAGACTCATCCTGTAACGTTACCAGAATACATGCAAACAAACAAACAAACAAAACTAGTGGACTTTGGTTCTAAACAGGCTTGAACTCATTTCTTACAGTGTTGCTGCGTTCAGGACCATCTGACTGGCGTCCTCCTCCAGAACATGTTTATCATCCAGAGGACGTGTTTGACACCAGATCACATATTTGAAGATATTAAAAAGATAAAAGTTCAGAAGGTGATTTGATGATAATTCACAGCCATCTTTAATATGAACCAATCAGTGTTTATTGAGACTCTCTCTGCTCAACAGTAAAGAGGAGAATAAACCACCTTCATCTCTACGAAGCGTCATGTGACCCGCCGGCGTCTCGGCTGGATTCTGTCGTTCATGTCGTGGAAATTTAAAGATGTTTTATTGCAACAGTCGTTCTCTCGGTTCGTTAGACTGAAAGAGAAACTGTAGAGGTTCAGTGTCTGTATTTGCACAAACAATCGAAGCGTATTCGTCATCCTTATCTTAAGTTGTATCCTTCCTCCTCTTCCTCCTTTACCGCCTTTGTCTAAAGAAAATCACACACACACACACACACACACACACACACACACACACACACACACACACACACACAGACACACACACACACACACACACACACACACACACACACACACACTTCACCTTTCAGCTGTTGGAAACATTTTCTCAAGAGACGCAGGAAATAAAAAGTCTTACAGCAACGTGCAGTAAAACAGTAACATAATAATATAAGTTCATATTTCAGTTTACACACACACACACATATATATATATATATATATATATATATATATATATATATATATATATATATATATTATATATTATATTCATTATATATATTAATAACATATAACATCTGACACCTTTCATGAAAAGCAAGCAAAGTGTTTCATTAGCAACACTTTTTTTGGTTAAAAAATACATATTTGCTATTATTCAAATAGCAGAAGTTCAAATTCAACACATAGAAGCCAAAAACCCACAATTTCATAACCTTCATGTAGATGATGATAAAAATAAAACTTCTTCCTGCTCTGTTTCTTCATCATTCACTTTCATATTTGTTTCCTGTCTTGCTCTCACATCTTCCTCTTTCTTTACATCTTTATTTCATCTTTTTGTTTCCTGTCGTCTCATTTCATCCCTTTCACTCTCTGCTTCTCTTCTGC